>NW_027522595.1:0-95142 GCF_052094955.1 Ictidomys tridecemlineatus
GGTTTAACATAGAAGAACGAAGTGTGGTGAGCCAAGTGGTTTTAGTGTACTGATCATTACCTTAAAGAATCATCAAGATTGGGTGAAAAAATGTTTGCTGAGATTTCAGGCAACTCCTAGTTTTTTGGAAGCTTGGCAACCCTTTTCCATGAAAGTGATTTTCGCCAGGCTCTGCGTAGGGCTACATCAACAGCAAACAAAGCATAGAGATAGAACTTGAAACTGCTTTATTGTGTCAAGTTTCAAAGAGCTAGCACAAACCGTGTTTGATATAGAGTTCCAAATACATGTATCCCTATAGGAGCAAACAGAGGGAAACCTAAAAATGAAAACGGTTACTGCAAACGAACGGTTTAACCTAGAAGAACGAAATTTGGTGAGCCAAGTGGTTTTTGTGTACTGATCATTACCTGAAAGAATCATCAAGATTGGGTTAAAAAATGTTTGCTGAGATTTCAGGCAACTCGTAGTTTTTTGGAATCTTGGCAACCCCTTTTTATGAAAGTGATTTTCTCCAGTCACTGCTTAGGGCTACATCAACAGCAAACAAACCATAGAGATAGAACTTGAAACTTCTTTAATGTGTCAAGTGTCAAAGAGCTAGCACAAACCCTGTTTGATTTAGAGTTCCAAATACATGTATTTCTATAGGAGAAAACAGAGTGAAAAATAAAAATGAAAACGGTTACTGCAAATGAAAGGCTTAACCTAGAAGAACGAAATTTGGTGAGCCAAATGGTTTTGGTGTACTGATCATATTCTGAAAGAATCATCAAGATTGGGTGAAAAAATGTTTGCTGAGATTTCAGGCAACTCGTAGTTTTTTGGAAGCTTGGCAACCCCTTTCCATGAAAGTGATTTTCGCCACTCTCTGCTTTGGGCTACATCAACAGCAAACAAAGCATAGAGATAGAACTTGAAACTGCTTTAATGTGTCAAGTTTCAAAGAGCTAGCACGAATCGTGTTTGATTTAGAGTTCCAAATACATGTATCTGTATGGGAGAAAACAGAGTGAAACCTAAAAATGAAAACGGTTACTGCAAACAAACGGTTTAACCTAGAAAAACGAAATTTGGTGAGCTAAGTGGTTTTGGTGTACTGATCATTACCTGAAAGAATCATCAAAATTGGGTGAAAAAATGTGTGCTGGGATTTCAGGCAACTCGTAATTTTTTGAAATCTTGGCAACCCCTTTAAATAAAAGTGATTTTCACCAGTCTCTACTTAGGGCTACTTCAATATCAAACAAAGCAAAGAGACAGAACTTCAAACTGCTTTATTGTGTAAAGGTTCAAAGAGCTAGCACAAACCGTGTTTGACTTAGAGTTCAAATACATGTATCCCTATAGGAGAAAACTGAGTGAAACCTAAAAATGAAAACGGTTACTGCAAACGAAACGTTTAACTTAGAAGAACGAAATTTGGTGATCCAAGTGGTTTTGGTGTACTGATCATTATCTGAAAGAATCATCAAGATTGGGTGAAAAAATGTTTGCTGAGATTTCAGGCAACTCGTAGTTGTTTGGAAGCTTGGCAACCCCTTTCCATGAAAGTGATTTTCGCCAGTCTCTGCTTAGGACTACATCAACAGCAAACAAACCATAGTGATAGAACTTGAAACTGCTTCATTGTGTCAAGTTTCAAAGAGCTAGCACAAACCGTGTTTGATTTAGAGTTCCAAATACATGTATCCCTATAGGAGAAAACAGAGTGAAACCTAAAAATGAAAACGGTTACTGCAAACGAACGGTTTAACCTAGAGGAACGAAATTTGGTGAGCCAAGTGGTTTTGGTGTACTGATCATTACCTGAAAGAATCATCAAGATTGGGTGAAAAAATGTTTGCTGGGATTTCAGGCAACTCGGAGTTTTTTGGAATCTTGGCAAAACCTTTAAATGAAAGTGATTTTCGCCAGTCTCTACTTGGGGCTACATCAACATCAAACAAAGCAAAGAGACTGAACTTGAAACTGCTTTATTGTGTCAAGTTTCAAAGAGCTAGCACAAACCGTGTTTTATTTAGACTTCCAAATACATGTATCCCTATAGGAGAAAACAGAGTGAAACCTAAAAATGAAAACGGTTACTGCAAACGAACTGTATAACCTAGAAGAACGAAATTTGGTGAGCCAAGTGGTTTTGGTGTACTGATCATTACCTGAAAGAATCATCAAGATTGGGTGAAAAAATGTTTGCTGAGATTTCAGGCATCGTAGTTTTTTGGAAGCTTGGCAACCCCTTTCCATGAAAGTGATTTTCGCCAGTCTCTGCTTAGGACTACATCAACAGCAAACAAACCATAGTGATAGAACTTGAATCTGCTTTATTGTGTCAAGTTTCAAAGAGCTAGCACAAACCGTGTTTGATTTAGAGTTCCAAATACATGTATCCCTATAGGAGAAAACAGAGTGAAACCTAAAAATGAAAACGGTTACTGCAAACGAACGGTTTAACCTAGAGGAACGAAATTTGGTGAGCCAAGTGGTTTTGGTGTACTGATCATTACCTGAAAGAATCATCAAGATTGGGTGAAAAAATGTTTGCTGGGATTTCAGGCAACTCGTAGTTTTTTGGAATCTTGGCAAAAGCTTTAAATGAAAGTGATTTTCGCCAGTCTCTACTTAGGGCTACATCGACATCAAACAAAGCTAAGAGACCGAACTTGAAACTGCTTTATTGTGTCAAGTTTCAATGAGCTAGCACAAACCGTGTTTTATTTAGAATTCCAAATACATGTATCCCTATAGGAGAAAACAGAGTGAAACCTAAAAATGAAAACGGTTACTGCAAACGAACTGTTTAACCTAGAAGAACGAAATTTGGTTAGCCAAGTGGTTTTGGTGTAGTGATCATTACCTGAAAGAATCATCAAGATTGGGTGAAAAAATGTTTGCTGAGATTTCAGGCATCGTAGTTTTTTGGAAGCTTGGCAACCCCTTTTTATGAAAGTGATTTTCTCCAGTCTCTGCTTAGGGCTACATCAACAGCAAACAAACCATAGAGATAGAACTTGAAACTGCTTTAATGTGTCAAGTGTCAAAGAGCTAGCACAAACCCTCTTTGATTTAGAGTTCCAAATACATGTATCCCTATAGGAGAAAACAGAGTGAAAAATAAAAATAAAAACGGTTACTGCAAATTAACGGTTTAACCTAGAAGAACGAAATTTGGTGAGCCAAGTGGTTTTGGTGTACTGAACATTACCTGAAAGAATCATCAAGATTGGGTGAAAAAATGTTTGCTGGGATTTCAGGCAACTGGTAGTTTTTTGGAATCTTGGCAACCCCTTTAAATAAAAGTGATTTTCGCCAGTCTCTACTTGGGGCTACATCAACATCAAACAAAGCAAAGAGACAGAACTTCAAACTGCTTTATTGTGTAAAGGTTCAAAGAGCTAGCACAAACCGTGTTTGATTTAGAGTTCAAATACATGTATCCCTATAGGAGAAAACAGAGTGAAACCTAAAAATGAAAACGGTTACTGCAAACGAACGGTTTAACCTAGAAGAACGAAATTTGGTGAGCCAAGTGGTTTTGGTGTACTGATCATTATCTGAAAGAATCATCAAGATTGGGTGAAAAAATGTTTGCTGAGATTTCAGGCAACTCGTACTTTTTTGGAAGCTTGGCAACCCCTTTCCATGAAAGTGATTTTCGGAACTCTCTGCTTTGGGCTACATCAACAGCAAACAAAGCATAGAGATAGAACTTGAAACTGCCTTATTGTGTCAAGTTTCAAAGAGCTAGCACAATCCGTGTTTGATTTAGAGTTCCAAATACATGAATCCCTATAGGAGAAAACAGAGTGAAACCTAAAAATGAAAACGGTTACTGCAAACGAACGGTTTAACCTACAAGAACGAAATTTGGTGAGCCAAGTGGTTTTGGTGTACTGATCATTACCTGAAAGAATCATCAAGATTGGGTGAAAAAATGTTTGCTGAGATTTCAGGCAACTCGCAGTTTTTTGGAAGCTTGGCAAAACCTTTCCATGAAAGTCATTTTCGCCAGTCTCTGCTTAGGGCTACATCAACAGTAAAAAAAGCATAGAGATAAAACTTGAAACTGCTTTATTGTGTCAAGTTTCAAAGAGCTAGCACAAACCGTGTTTGATTTAGAGTTCCAAATACATGTATCCCTATAGGAGCAAACAGAGGGAAACCTAAAATTGAAAACGGTTACTGCAAACAAACGGTTTAACCTAGAAGAACGAAATTTGGTGAGCCAAGTGGTTTTGGTGTACTGATCATTACCTGAAAGAATGATCAGATTGGGTTAAAACATGTTTGCTGAAATTTCAGGCAACTCGTAGTTTTTTGGAAGCTTGGCAACCCCTTTCCATTAAAATGATTTTCGCCACTCTCTGCTTAGGGCTACATCAACAGGAAAGAAAGCATAGAGATAGAACTTAAAACTAGTTTATTGTGTCAAGTTTCAAAGAGCTAGCACAAACCGTGTTTGATTTAGAGTTCCAAATACATGTATCCCTATAGGAGAAAACAGAGTGAAACCTAACAATGAAAACGGTTACTGCAAACGAACGGTTTAACATAGAAGAACGAAGTGTGGTGAGCCAAGTGGTTTTAGTGTACTGATCATTACCTTAAAGAATCATCAAGATTGGGTGAAAAAATGTTTGCTGAGATTTCAGGCAACTCCTAGTTTTTTGGAAGCTTGGCAACCCTTTTCCATGAAAGTGATTTTCGCCAGGCTCTGCTTAGGGCTACATCAACAGCAAACAAAGCATAGAGATAGAACTTGAAACTGCTTTATTGTGTCAAGTTTCAAAGAGCTAGCACAAACCGTGTTTGATTTAGAGTTCCAAATACATGTATCCCTATAGGAGCAAACAGAGGGAAACCTAAAAATGAAAACGGTTACTGCAAATGAACGGTTTAACCTAGAAGAACGAAATTTGGTGAGCCAAGTGGTTTTTGTGTACTGATCATTACCTGAAAGAATCATCAAGATTGGGTTAAAAAATGTTTGCTGAGATTTCAGGCAACTCGTAGTTTTTTGGAATCTTGGCAACCCCTTTTTATGAAAGTGATTTTCTCCAGTCACTGCTTAGGGCTACATCAACAGCAAACAAACCATAGAGATAGAACTTGAAACTTCTTTAATGTGTCAAGTGTCAAAGAGCTAGCACAAACCCTGTTTGATTTAGAGTTCCAAATACATGTATCCCTATAGGAGAAAACAGAGTGAAAAATAAAAATGAAAACGGTTACTGCAAATGAAAGGCTTAACCTAGAAGAACGAAATTTGGTGAGCCAAATGGTTTTGGTGTACTGATCATTATCTGAAAGAATCATCAAGATTGGGTGAAAAAATGTTTGCTGAGATTTCAGGCAACTCGTAGTTTTTTGGAAGCTTGGCAACCCCTTTCCATGAAAGTGATTTTCGCCACTCTCTGCTTTGGGCTACATCAACAGCAAACAAAGCATAGAGATAGAACTTGAAACTGCTTTAATGTGTCAAGTTTCAAAGAGCTAGCACGAATCGTGTTTGATTTAGAGTTCCAAATACATGTATCTGTATGGGAGAAAACAGAGTGAAACCTAAAAATGAAAACGGTTACTGCAAACAAACGGTTTAACCTAGAAAAACGAAATTTGGTGAGCTAAGTGGTTTTGGTGTACTGATCATTACCTGAAAGAATCATCAAAATTGGGTGAAAAAATGTGTGCTGGGATTTCAGGCAACTCGTAATTTTTTGAAATCTTGGCAACCCCTTTAAATAAAAGTGATTTTCACCAGTCTCTACTTAGGGCTACATCAATATCAAACAAAGCAAAGAGACAGAACTTCAAACTGCTTTATTGTGTAAAGGTTCAAAGAGCTAGCACAAACCGTGTTTGACTTAGAGTTCAAATACATGTATCCCTATAGGAGAAAACTGAGTGAAACCTAAAAATGAAAACGGTTACTGCAAACGAAACGTTTAACTTAGAAGAACGAAATTTGGGGATCCAAGTGGTTTTGGTGTACTGATCATTATCTGAAAGAATCATCAAGATTGGGTGAAAAAATGTTTGCTGAGATTTCAGGCAACTCGTAGTTGTTTGGAAGCTTGGCAACCCCTTTCCATGAAAGTGATTTTCGCCAGTCTCTGCTTAGGACTACATCAACAGCAAACAAACCATAGTGATAGAACTTGAAACTGCTTCATTGTGTCAAGTTTCAAAGAGCTAGCACAAACCGTGTTTGATTTAGAGTCCCAAATACATGTATCCCTATAGGAGAAAACAGAGTGAAACCTAAAAATGAAAACGGTTACTGCAAACGAACGGTTTAACCTAGAGGAACGAAATTTGGTGAGCCAAGTGGTTTTGGTGTACTGATCATTACCTGAAAGAATCATCAAGATTGGGTGAAAAAATGTTTGCTGGGATTTCAGGCAACTCGGAGTTTTTTGGAATCTTGGCAAAACCTTTAAATGAAAGTGATTTTCGCCAGTCTCTACTTGGGGCTACATCAACATCAAACAAAGCAAAGAGACCGAACTTGAAACTGCTTTATTGTGTCAAGTTTCAAAGAGCTAGCACAAACCGTGTTTTATTTAGACTTCCAAATACATGTATCCCTATAGGAGAAAACAGAGTGAAAACTAAAAATGAAAACGGTTACTGCAAACGAACTGTATAACCTAGAAGAACGAAATTTGGTGAGCCAAGTGGTTTTGGTGTACTGATCATTACCTGAAAGAATCATCAAGATTGGGTGAAAAAATGTTTGCTGAGATTTCAGGCATCGTAGTTTTTTGGAAGCTTGGCAACCCCTTTCCATGAAAGTGATTTTCGCCAGTCTCTGCTTAGGACTACATCAACAGCAAACAAACCATAGTGATAGAACTTGAAACTGCTTTATTGTGTCAAGTTTCAAAGAGCTAGCACAAACCGTGTTTGATTTAGAGTTCCAAATACATGTATCCCTATAGGAGAAAACAGAGTGAAACCTAAAAATGAAAACGGTTACTGCAAACGAACGGTTTAACCTAGAGGAACGAAATTTGGTGAGCCAAGTGGTTTTGGTGTACTGATCATTACCTGAAAGAATCATCAAGATTGGGTGAAAAAATGTTTGCTGGGATTTCAGGCATCGTAGTTTTTTGGAAGCTTGGCAACCCCTTTTTATGAAAGTGATTTTCTCCAGTCTCTGCTTAGGGCTACATCAACAGCAAACAAACCATAGAGATAGAACTTGAAACTGCTTTAATGTGTCAAGTGTCAAAGAGCTAGCACAAACCCTCTTTGATTTAGAGTTCCAAATACATGTATCCCTATAGGAGAAAACAGAGTGAAAAATAAAAATAAAAACGGTTACTGCAAATTAACGGTTTAACCTAGAAGAACGAAATTTGGTGAGCCAAGTGGTTTTGGTGTACTGAACATTACCTGAAAGAATCATCAAGATTGGGTGAAAAAATGTTTGCTGGGATTTCAGGCAACTGGTAGTTTTTTGGAATCTTGGCAACCCCTTTAAATAAAAGTGATTTTCGCCAGTCTCTACTTGGGGCTACATCAACATCAAACAAAGCAAAGAGACAGAACTTCAAACTGCTTTATTGTGTAAAGGTTCAAAGAGCTAGCACAAACCGTGTTTGATTTAGAGTTCAAATACATGTATCCCTATAGGAGAAAACAGAGTGAAACCTAAAAATGAAAACGGTTACTGCAAACGAACGGTTTAACCTAGAAGAACGAAATTTGGTGAGCCAAGTGGTTTTGGTGTACTGATCATTATCTGAAAGAATCATCAAGATTGGGTGAAAAAATGTTTGCTGAGATTTCAGGCAACTCGTACTTTTTTGGAAGCTTGGCAACCCCTTTCCATGAAAGTGATTTTCGGAACTCTCTGCTTTGGGCTACATCAACAGCAAACAAAGCATAGAGATAGAACTTGAAACTGCCTTATTGTGTCAAGTTTCAAAGAGCTAGCACAATCCGTGTTTGATTTAGAGTTCCAAATACATGAATCCCTATAGGAGAAAACAGAGTGAAACCTAAAAATGAAAACGGTTACTGCAAACGAACGGTTTAACCTACAAGAACGAAATTTGGTGAGCCAAGTGGTTTTCGTGTACTGATCATTACCTGAAAGAATCATCAAGATTGGGTGAAAAAATGTTTGCTGAGATTTCAGGCAACTCGCAGTTTTTTGGAAGCTTGGCAAAACCTTTCCATGAAAGTGATTTTCGCCGGTCTCTGCTTAGGGCTACATCAACAGCAAACAAACCATAGAGATAGAACTTTAAACTGCTTTATTGTGTCAAGTTTCAAAGAGCTAGCACAAATCTTGTTTGATTTAGAGTTCCAAATACATGTATCCCTATAGGAGAAAACAGAGTGAAACCTATAAATGAAAACGGTTACTGCAAACGAACGGTTTAACCTAGAAGAACGAAATTTGTTGAAGCAAGTGGTTTTGGTGTACTGATCATTACCTGAAAGAATCATCAAGATTGGGTGAAAAAATGTTTCCTGAGATTTCAGGCAACTCGTAGTTTTTTGGAAGCTTGGCAACCCCTTTCCTTTAAAGTGATTTTCGCCACTCTCTGCTTAGGGCTACATCAACAGCAAACAAACCATAGAGATAGAACTTGAAACTGCTTTATTGTGTCAAGTTGCAAAGAGCTAGCACAAACCGTGTTTGATTTAGAGTTCCAAATACATGTATCCCTATAGGAGAAAACAGAGTGAAACCTAAAAATGAAAACAGTTACTGCAAACGAACGGTTTAACCTAGAAGAACGAAATTTGGTGAGCCAAGTGGTTTTGGTTTACTGATCATTACCTGAAAGAATCATCAAGATTGGGTAAAAAAATGTTTGCTGGGATTTCAGGCAACTCGTAGTTTTTTGGAAGCTTGGCAACCCCTTTCAATGAGAGTTATTTTCGCCAGTTTCTGCTTAGGGCTACATCAACAGCAAACAAACCATAGAGATAGAACTTGAAACTACTTTATTGTGTCAAGTTTCAAAGATCTAGCACAAACCGTGTTTGATTTAGAGTTCCTTATACATGTATCCCTATAGGAGAAAACAGAGTCAAACCTAAAAATGAAAACGGTTACTGCAAACGAACGGTTTAAACTAGAAGAACGAAATTTGGTGAGCCAAGTGGTTTTGGTGTACTGATCATTACCTGAGAGAATCATCAAGATTGGGTGAAAAAATGTTTGCTGGGATTTCAGGCAACTCGTAGTTTTTGGAATCTTGGCAAAACCTTTAAATGAAAGTGATTTTCGCCAGTCTCTACTTAGGGCTACATCAACATCAAACAAACATAGACATAGAACATGAAACTGCTTTATTGTGTCAAGTTTCAAAGAGCTAGCACAAACCGTGTTTTATTTAGATTTCCAAATACATGAATCCCTATAGGAGAAAACAGAGTGAAACCTAAAAATGAAAACGGTTACTGCAAACGAACGGTTTAACATAGAAGAACGAAGTGTGGTGAGCCAAGTGGTTTTAGTGTACTGATCATTACCTTAAAGAATCATCAAGATTGGGTGAAAAAATGTTTGCTGAGATTTCAGGCAACTCCTAGTTTTTTGGAAGCTTGGCAACCCTTTTCCATGAAAGTGATTTTCGCCAGGCTCTGCTTAGGGCTACATCAACAGCAAACAAAGCATAGAGATAGAACTTGAAACTGCTTTATTGTGTCAAGTTTCAAAGAGCTAGCACAAACCGTGTTTGATTTAGAGTTCCAAATACATGTATCCCTATAGGAGCAAACAGAGGGAAACCTAAAAATGAAAACGGTTACTGCAAACGAACGGTTTAACCTAGAAGAACGAAATTTGGTGAGACAAGTGGTTTTTGTGTACTGATCATTACCTGAAAGAATCATCAAGATAGGGTGAAAAAATGTTTGCTGAGATTTCAGGCAACTCGTAGTTTTTTGGAAGGTTGGCAACCCCTTTCCATGAAAGTGATTTTCGCCAGTCTCTGCTTAGGGCTACATCAACAGGAAACAAAGCATAGAGATAGAACTTGAAACTAGTTTATTGTGTCAAGTTTCAAAGAGCTAGCATAAACCGTGTTGGATTTGGAGTTCCAAATACATGTATCCCTATAGGAGAAAACAGAGTTAAACCTAACAATGAAAACGGTTACTGCAAACGAACGGTTTAACCTAGAAGAACGAAATTTGGTGAGCCAAGTGGTTTTGGTGTACTGATCATTACCTGAAAGAATCATCAAGATTGGGTGAAAAAATGTTTGCTGAGATTTCAGGCAACTCGCAGTTTTTTGGAAGCTTGGCAAAACCTTTCCATGAAAGTGATTTTCGCCGGTCTCTGCTTAGGGCTACATCAACAGCAAACAAACCATAGAGATAGAACTTGAAACTGCTTTATTGTGTCAAGTTTCAAAGAGCTAGCACAAATCTTGTTTGATTTAGAGTTCCAAATACATGTATCCCTATAGGAGAAAACAGAGTGAAACCTATAAATGAAAACGGTTACTGCAAACGAACGGTTTAACCTAGAAGAACGAAATTTGTTGAAGCAAGTGGTTTTGCTGTACTGATCATTACCTGAAAGAATCATCAAGATTGGGTGAAAAAATGTTTCCTGAGATTTCAGGCAACTCGTAGTTTTTTGGAAGCTTGGCAACCCCTTTCCTTTAAAGTGATTTTCGCCACTCTCTGCTTGGGCTACATCAACAGCAAACAAACCATAGAGATAGAACTTGAAAGTGCTTTATTGTGTCAAGTTGCAAAGAGCTAGCACAAACCGTGTTTGATTTAGAGTTCCAAATACATGTATCCCTATAGGAGAAAACAGAGTTAAACCTAAAAATGAAAACAGTTACTGCAAACGAACGGTTTAACCTAGAAGAACGAAATTTGGTGAGCCAAGTGGTTTTGGTTTACTGATCATTACCTGAAAGAATCATCAAGATTGGGTAAAAAAATGTTTGCTGGGATTTCAGGCAACTCGTAGTTTTTTGGAAGCTTGGCAACCCCTTTCAATGAGAGTTATTTTCACCAGTTTCTGCTTAGGGCTACATCAACAGCAAACAAACCATAGAGATAGAACTTGAAACTACTTTATTGTGTCAAGTTTCAAAGATCTAGCACAAACCCTGTTTGATTTAGAGTGCCTTATACATGTATCCCTATAGGAGAAAACAGAGTGAAACCTAAAAATGAAAACGGTTACTGCAAACGAACGGTTTAAACTAGAAGAACGAAATTTGGTGAGCCAAGTGGTTTTGGTGTACTGATCATTACCTGAGAGAATCATCAAGATTGGGTGAAAAAATGTTTGCTGGGATTTCAGGCAACTCGTAGTTTTTGGAATCTTGGCAAAACCTTTAAATGAAATTGATTTTCGCCAGTCTCTACTTAGGGCTACATCAACATCAAACAAAGCATAGACATAGAACATGAAACTGCTTTATTGTGTCAAGTTTCAAAGAGCTAGCACAAACCGTGTTTTATTTAGATTTCCAAATACATGAATCCCTATAGGAGAAAACAGAGTGAAACCTAAAAATGAAAACGGTTACTGAAAACGAACGGTTTAACCTAGAAGAACGGAATTCGGTGAGCCAAGTGGTTTTGGTGTACTGATCATTACCTGAAAGAATCATCAAGATTGGGTGAAAAAATGTTTGCTGGGATTTCAGGCAACTCGTAGTTTTTTGGAAGCTTGGCAACCCCTTTCCATGAAAGTCATTTTCGCCAGTCTCTGCTTAGGGCTACATCAACAGTAAAAAAAGCATAGAGATAAAACTTGAAACTGATTTATTGTGTCAAGTTTCAAAGAGCTAGCACAAACCGTGTTTGATTTAGAGTTCCAAATACATGTATCCCTATAGGAGCAAACAGAGGGAAACCTAAAAATGAAAACGGTTACTGCAAACAAACGGTTTAACCTAGAAGAACGAAATTTGGTGAGCCAAGTGGTTTTGGTGTACTGATCATTACCTGAAAGAATCATCAGATTGGGTTAAAACATGTTTGCTGAAATTTCAGGCAACTCGTAGTTTTTTGGAAGCTTGGCAACCCCTTTCCATTAAAATGATTTTCGCCACTCTCTGCTTAGGGCTACATCAACAGGAAACAAAGCATAGAGATAGAACTTGAAACTAGTTTATTGTGTCAAGTTTCAAAGAGCTAGCACAAACCGTGTTTGATTTAGAGTTCCAAATACATGTATCCCTATAGGAGAAAACAGAGTGAAACCTAACAATGAAAATGGTTACTGCAAACGAACGGTTTAACATAGAAGAACGAAGTGTGGTGAGCCAAGTGGTTTTAGTGTACTGATCATTACCTTAAAGAATCATCAAGATTGGGTGAAAAAATGTTTGCTGAGATTTCAGGCAACTCCTAGTTTTTTGGAAGCTTGGCAACCCTTTTCCATGAAAGTGATTTTCGCCAGGCTCTGCTTAGGGCTACATCAACAGCAAACAAAGCATAGAGATAGAACTTGAAACTGCTTTATTGTGTCAAGTTTCAAAGAGCTAGCACAAACCGTGTTTGATTTAGAGTTCCAAATACATGTATCCCTATAGGAGCAAACAGAGGGAAACCTAAAAATGAAAACGGTTACTGCAAACGAACGGTTTAACCTAGAAGAACGAAATTTGGTGAGCCAAGTGGTTTTGGTGTACTGATCATTACCTGAAAGAATCATCAAGATAGAGTGAAAAAATGTTTGCTGAGATTTCAGGCAATTCGTAGTTTTTTGGAAGCTTGGCAACCCCTTTCCATAAAAGTGATTTTTCCAAGTCTCTGTTTAGGGCTACATCAACAGCAAACAAAGCATAGAGATAGAACATGAAACTGCTTTATTGTGTCAAGTTTCAAAGAGCTAGCAAAAACCGTGTTTGATTTAGAGTTCCAAGTACATGTATCCCTATAGGAGAAAACAGAGTGAAACCTAAAAATGAAAACGGTAACTGCAAACGAACGGTTTAACCTAGAAGAACGAAATTTGGTGAGCCAAGTGGTTTTTGTGTACTGATCATTACCTGAAAGAATCATCAAGATTCGGTGAAAAAATTTTTGCTGAGTTGTAAGGCAACTCGTAGTTTTTTGGAAGCTTGGCAACGCCTTTCCATGAAAGTGATTTTCGCCAGTCACTGAGTAGGGCTACATCAACAGCAAACAAACCATAGAGATAGATCTTGAAACTGCTTTATTGTGTCAAGTTTCAAAGAGCTAGCACAAATCTTGTTTGATTTAGAGTTCCAAATACATGTATCCCTATAGGAGAAAACAGAGTGAAACCTAAAAATGAAAACGGTTACTGCAAACGAACGGTTTAACATAGAAGAACGAAGTGTGGTGAGCCACGTGTTTTTAGTGTACTGATCATTAACTTAAAGAATCATCAAGAATGGGTGAAAAAATGTTTGCTGAGATTTCAGGCAACTCGTAGTTTCTTGGAAGCTTGGCAACCCCTTTCCATGAACGTGATTTTCGCCAGGCTCTGCTTTGGGCTACATCAACAGCAAACAAAGCATAGAGATAGAACTTGAAACTGCTTTATTGTGTCAAGTTTCAAAGAGCTAGCACAAACCGTGTTTGATTTAGAGTTCCAAATACATGTATCCCTATAGGAGAAAACAGAGTGAAACCTAAAAATGAAAACTGTTCCTGCAAACGAACGGTTTAAGCTAGAAGAACGAAATTTGGTGAGCCAAGTAGTTTTGGTGTACTGATCATTACCTGAAAGAATCATCAAGATTGGGTGAAAAAATATTTGCTGAGATTTCAGGCAACTCGTAGTTTTTTGGAATCTTGGCAACCCCTTTCCATGAAAGTGATTTTCGCCAGTCTCTGCGTAGGGCTACATCAACAGCAAACAAACCATAGAGATAGATCTTGAAACTGCTTTATTGTGTTAAGTTTCAAAGAACTAGCACAAACCGTGTTTGATTTAGAGTTCCAAATACATGTATCCCTATAGGAGAAAACAGAGTGAAACCCAAAAATGAAAACGGTTACTGCAAAAGAATGGTTTAACCTAGAAGAACGAAATTTGGTGAGCCAAGTGGTTTTGGTGTACTGATCATTACCTGAAAGAATTATCAAGTTTGGGTGAAAAAATGTTTGCTGAGATTTCAGGCAACTCGTAGTTTTTTGGAAGCTTGGCAACCCCTTTCCAGGCAAGACATTTTCGCCAGTCTCTGCTTAGGGCTACATCAACAGTAAAAAAAGCACAGAGATAAAACTTGAAACTGCTTTATTGTGTCAAGTTTCAAAGAGCTAGCACAAACCGTGTTTTATTTAGAGTTCCAAATACATGTATCCCTATAGGAGAAAACAGAGTGAAACCTAAAAATGAAAACGGTTAGTGCAAACGAACGGTTTAACATAGAAGAACGAAGTGTGGTGAGCCACGTGGTTTTAGTGTATTGATCATTACCTTAAAGCATCATCAAGATTGGGTGAAAAAATGTTTGCTGAGATTTCAGGCAACTCGTAGTTTCTTGGAAGCTTGGCAACCCCTTTCCATGAACGTGATTTTCGCCAGGCTCTGCTTTGGGCTACATCAACAGCAAACAAAGCATAGAGATAGAACTTGAAACTGCTTTATTGTGTCAAGTTTCAAAGAGCTAGCACAAACCGTGTTTGATTTAGAGTTCCAAATACATGTATCCCTATAGGAGAAAACAGAGTGAAACCTAAAAATGAAAACGGTTACTGCAAACGAACGGTTTAGCCTAGAAGAACTAAATTTGGTGAGCCAAGTGGTTTTGGTGTACTGATCATTACCTGAGAGAATCATCAAGATTGGGTGAAAAAATGTTTGCTGGGATTTCAGGCAACTCGTAGTTTTTGGAATCTTGGCAAAACCTTTAAATGAAAGTGATTTTCGCCAGTCTCTACTTAGGGCTACATCAACATCAAACAAAGCATATACATAGAACATGAAACTGCTTTATTGTGTCAAGTTTCAAAGAGCTAGCACAAACCGTGTTTTATTTAGATTTCCAAATACATGAATCCCTATAGGAGAAAACAGAGTGAAACCTAAAAATGAAAACGGTTACTGCAAACGAACGGTTTAACCTAGAAGAACGAAATTCGGTGAGCCAAGTGGTTTTGGTGTACTGATCATTACCTGAAAGAATCATCAAGATTGGGTGAAAAAATGTTTGCTGGGATTTCAGGCAAATCGTAGTTTTTTGGAAGCTTGGCAACCCCTTTCCATGAAAGTCATTTTCGCCAGTCTCTGCTTAGGGCTACATCAACAGTAAAAAAAGCATAGAGATAAAACTTGAAACTGCTTTATTGTGTCAAGTTTCAAAGAGCTAGCACAAACCGTGTTTGATTTAGAGTTCCAAATACATGTATCCCTATAGGAGCAAACAGAGGGAAACCTAAAAATGAAAACGGTTACTGCAAACAAACGGTTTAACCTAGAAGAACGAAATTTGGTGAGCCAAGTGGTTTTGGTGTACTGATCATTACCTGAAAGAATCATCAGATTGGGTTAAAACATGTTTGCTGAAATTTCAGGCAACTCGTAGTTTTTTGGAAGCTTGGCAACCCATTTCCATTAAAATGATTTTCGACACTCTCTGCTTAGGGCTACATCAACAGGAAACAAAGCATAGAGATAGAACTTGAAACTAGTTTATTGTGTCAAGTTTCAAAGAGCTAGCACAAACCGTGTTTGATTTAGAGTTCCAAATACATGTATCCCTATAGGAGAAAACAGAGTGAAACCTAACAATGAAAATGGTTACTGCAAACGAACGGTTTAACATAGAAGAACGAAGTGTGGTGAGCCAAGTGGTTTTAGTGTACTGATCATTACCTTAAAGAATCATCAAGATTGGGTGAAAAAATGTTTGCTGAGATTTCAGGCAACTCCTAGTTTTTTGGAAGCTTGGCAACCCTTTTCCATGAAAGTGATTTTCGCCAGGCTCTGCTTAGGGCTACATCAACAGCAAACAAAGCATAGAGATAGAACTTGAAACTGCTTTATTGTGTCAAGTTTCAAAGAGCTAGCACAAACCGTGTTTGATTTAGAGTTCAAAATACATGTATCCCTATAGGAGCAAACAGAGGGAAACCTAAAAATGAAAACGGTTACTGCAAACGAACGGTTTAACCTAGAAGAACGAAATTTGGTGAGCCAAGTGGTTTTTGTGTACTGATCATTACCTGAAAGAATCATCAAGATAGGGTGAAAAAATGTTTGCTGAGATTTCAGGCAACTCGTAGATTTTTGGAAGGTTGGCAACCCCTTTCCATGAAAGTGATTTTCGCCACTCTCTGCTTAGGGCTACATCAACAGGAAACAAAGCATAGAGATAGAACTTGAAACTAGTTTATTGTGTCAAGTTTCAAAGAGCTAGCACAAACCGTGTTGGATTTGGAGTCCCAAATACATGTATCCCTATAGGAGAAAACAGAGTGAAACCTAAAAATGAAAACGGTTACTGCAAACGAACGGTTTAACCTAGAAGAACGAAATTTGGTGAGCCAAGTGGTTTTGGTGTACTGATCATTACCTGAAAGAATCATCAAGATTGGGTGAAAAAATGTTTGCTGAGATTTCAGGCATCGTAGTTTTTTGGAAGCTTGGCAACCCCTTTCCATGAAAGTGATTTTTCCAAGTCTCTGTTTAGGGCTACATCAACAGCAAACAAAGAATAGAGATAGAACATGAAACTGCTTTATTGTGTCAAGTTTCAAAGAGCTAGCAAAAACCGTGTTTGATTTAGAGTTCCAAGTACATGTATCCCTATAGGAGAAAACAGAGTGAAACCTAAAAATGAAAACGGTAACTGCAAACGAACGGTTTAACCTAGAAGAACGAAATTTGGTGAGCCAAGTGGTTTTTGTGTACTGATCATTACCTGAAAGAATCATCAAGATTCGGTGAAAAAATTTTTGCTGAGATGTAAGGCAACTCGTAGTTTTTTGGAAGCTTGGCAACGCCTTTCCATGAAAGTGATTTTCGCCAGTCTCTGCGTAGGGCTACATCAACAGCAAACAAACCATAGAGATAGATCTTGAAACTGCTTTATTGTGTTAAGTTTCAAACAGCTAGAACAAATCGTGTTTTATTTAGAGTTCCAAATACATGTATCCCTATAGGAGAAAACAGAGTGAAACCTAAAAATGAAAACGGTTACTGCAAACGAACGGTTTAACATAGAAGAACGAAGTGTGGTGAGCCACGTGTTTTTAGTGTACTGATCATTAACTTAAAGAATCATCAAGAATGGGTGAAAAAATGTTTGCTGAGATTTCAGGCAACTCGTAGTTTCTTGGAAGCTTGGCAACCCCTTTCCATGAACGTGATTTTCGCCAGGCTCTGCTTTGGGCTACATCAACAGCAAACAAAGCATAGAGATAGAACTTGAAACTGCTTTATTGTGTCAAGTTTCAAAGAGCTAGCACAAACCGTGTTTGATTTAGAGTTCCAAATACATGTATCCCTATAGGAGAAAACAGAGTGAAACCTAAAAATGAAAACTGTTCCTGCAAACGAACGGTTTAACCTAGAAGAACGAAATTTGGTGAGCCAAGTAGTTTTGGTGTACTGATCATTACCTGAAAGAATCATCAAGATTGGGTGAAAAAATATTTGCTGAGATTTCAGGCAACTCGTAGTTTTTTGGAATCTTGGCAACCCCTTTAAATGAAAGTGATTTTGGCCAGTCTCTGCTTAAGGCTACATCAACAGCAAACAAACCATAGAGATAGAACTTGAAACTGCTTTATTGTGTCAAGTTTCAAAGAGCTAGCACAAACCGTGTTTGATTTAGAGTTCCAAGTACATGTATCCCTATAGGAGAAAACAGAGTGAAACCTAAAAATGAAAACGGTAACTGCAAACGAACGGTTTAACCTAGAAGAACGAAATTTGGTGAGCCAAGTGGTTTTCGTGTACTGATCATTACCTGAAAGAATCATCAAGATTCGGTGAAAAAATTTTTGCTGAGATGTCAGGCAACTCCTAGTTTTTTGGAAGCTTGGCAACGCCTTTCCATGAAAGTGATTTTCGCCAGTCTCTGCGTAGGGCTACATCAACAGCAAACAAACCATAGAGATAGATCTTGAAACTGCTTTATTGTGTTAAGTTTCAAAGAACTAGCACAAACCGTGTTTGATTTAGAGTTCCAAATACATGTATCCCTATAGGAGAAAACAGAGTGAAACCCAAAAATGAAAACGGTTACTGCAAAAGAATGGTTTAACCTAGAAGAACGAAATTTGGTGAGCCAAGTGGTTTTGGTGTACTGATCATTACCTGAAAGAATCATGACGATTGGTAGAAAAAATGTTTGCTGAGATTTCAGGCAACTCGTAGTTTTTTGGAAGCTTGGTAACCCCTTTCCAGGCAAGTCATTTTCGCCAGTCTCTGCTTAGGGCTACATCAACAGTAAAAAAAGCATAGAGATAAAACTTGAAACTGCTTTATTGTGTCAAGTTTCAAAGAGCTAGCACAAACCGTGTTTTATTTAGAGTTCCAAATACATGTATCCCTATAGGAGAAAACAGAGTGAAACCTAAAAATGAAAACGGTTAGTGCAAACGAACGGTTTAACATAGAAGAACGAAGTGTGGTGAGCCACGTGGTTTTAGTGTATTGATCATTACCTTAAAGAATCATCAAGATTGGGTGAAAAAATGATTGCTGAGATTTCAGGCAACTCGTAGTTTCTTGGAAGCTTGGCAACCCCTTTCCATGAACGTGATTTTCGCCAGGCTCTGCTTTGGGCTACATCAACAGCAAACAAAGCATAGAGATAGAACTTGAAACTGCTTTATTGTGTCAAGTTTCAAAGAGCTAGCACAAACCGTGTTTGATTTAGAGTTCCAAATACATGTATCCCTATAGGAGAAAACAGAGTGAAACCTAAAAATGAAAACGGTTACTGCAAACGAACGGTTTAACCTAGAAGAACGAAATTTGGTGAGCCAAGTGGTTTTGGTGTACTGATCATTACCTGAAAGAATCATCAAGATTGGGTGAAAAAATATTGGCTGAGATATCAGGCAACTCGTAGTTTTTTGGAATCTTGGAAACCCATTTAAATGAAAGTGATTTTGGCCAGTCTCTGCTTAGGGCTACATCAACAGCAAACAAACCATAGAGATAGAACTTGAAACTGCTTTATTGTGTCAAGTTTCAAAGAGCTAGCACAAACCGTGTTTGATTTAGAGTTCCAAATACATGTATCCCTATAGGAGAAAACATAGTGAAACCTAAAAATGTAAACGGTTACTGTAAACGAACGGTTTAAACTACAAGAACGAAATTTGGTGAGCCAAGTGGTTTTTGTGTACTGATCATTACCTGAAAGAATCATCAAGATTGGGTTAAAAAATGTTTGCTGAGTTTTCAGGCAACTCGAAGTTTTCTGGAATCTTGGCAACCCCTTTCCATGAAAGTGATTTTCGCCAGTCTCTGCTTAAGGCTACATCAACAGCAAACAAACAATAGAGATACAACTTGAAACTGCTTTATTGTGTCATGTTTCAAAGAGCTAGCACAAACTGTGTTTGATTTAGAGTTCCAAATACATTTATCCCTATAGGAGAAAACAGAGTGAAACCTAAAAATGAAAATGGTTACTGCAAACGAACGGATTAACCTAGAAGAACGAAATTTGGTGAGCCAAGTGGTTTTGGTGTACTGATCATTACCTGAAAGAATCATCAAGATTGGGTTAAAAAATGTTTGCTGAGATTTCAGGCAACTCGTAGTTTTTTGGAAGCTTGGCAACCCCTTTTTATGAAAATGATTTTCTCCAGTCACTGCTTAGGGCTACATCAACAGCAAACAAACCATAGAGATAGAACTTGAAACTGCTTTAATGTGTCAAGTGTCAAAGAGCTAGCACAAACCCTGTTTGATTTAGAGTTCCAAATACATGTATCCCTATAGGAGAAAACAGAGTGAAAAATAAAAATGAAAACGGTTACTGCAAATGAAAGGCTTAACCTAGAAGAACGAAATTTGGTGAGCCAAGTGGTTTTGGTGTACTGATCATTATCTGAAAGAATCATCACGATTGGGTGAAAAAATGTTTCCTCAGATTTCAGGAAACTCGTAGTTTTTTGGAAGCTTGGCAACCCCTTTCCATGAAAGGGATTTTCGCCAGTCTCTGCTTTGGGCTACATCAACAGCAAACAAACCATAGTGATAGAACTTGAAACTGCTTTATTGTGTCAAGTTTCAAAGAGCTAGCACAAACCGTGTTTGATTTAGAGTTCCAAATACATGTATCCCTATAGGAGAAAACAGAGTGAAACCTAAAAATGAAAACGGTTACTGCATACGAACGGCTTAACCTAGATGAACGAAATTTGGTGAGCCATGTGGTTTTGGTGTACTGATCATTACCTGAAAGAATCATCAAGATTGGGTGAAAAAATGTTTGCTGAGATTTCAGGCAACGAATAGTTTTTTGGAAGCTTGGCAACCCTTTTCCATGAAAGTGATTTTCGCCAGTTTCTGCTTAGGGCTACATCAACAGCAGACAAACCATAGAGATAGAACTTGAAACTACTTTATTGTGTCAAGTTTCAAAGATCTAGCACGAACCATGTTTGATTTAGAGTTTTGTATACATGTATCCCTATAGGAGAAAACAGTGTGAAACCTAAAAATGAAAACGGTTACTGCAAACGAACGGTTTAAACTAGAAGAACGAAATTTGGTGAGCCAAGTGGTTTTGGTGTACTGATCATTACATGAAAAATTCATCAAGATTGGGTAAAAAAATGTTTGCTGGTATTTCAGGCAACTCGTAGTTTTTGGAATCTTGGCAAAACCATTAAATGAAAGTGATTTTCTCCAGTCTCTACTTAGGGCTACATCAACATCAAACAAAGCAAAGAGACAGAACTTGAAACTGCTTTATTGTGTCAAGTTTGAAAGAGCTAGCACAAACCATGTTTTATTTAGAGTTCCAAATACATGAATCCCTATAGGAGAAAACAGAGTGAAACCTAAAAATGAAAACGGTTACTGCAAACGAACGGTTTAACCTACAAGAACGAAATTTGGTGAGCAAAGTGGTTTTGGTGTACTGATCATTACCGGAAAGAATCATTAATATTGGGTCAAAAAATGTTTGCTGAGATTCCAGGCAACTCGTAGTTTTTTGGAAGCTTGGCAACCCCTTTCCATGAAAGTGATTTTCGCCAGTCTCTGCTTAGGGCTACATCAACAGCAAACAAAGCATAGACATAGAACATGAAAGTGCTTTATTGTGTCAAGTTTCAAAGAGCTAGCACAAACCGTGTTTTATTTTGATTTCCAAATACATGAATCCCTATAGGAGAAAACAGACTGAAACCTAAAAATGAAAACGGTTACTGCAAACGAACGGTTTAAACTAGAAGAACGAAATTTGGTGAGCCAAGTGGTTATGGTGTACTGATCATTACCTGAAAAAATCATCAAGATTGGGTGAAAAAATGTTTGCTGGTATTTCAGGCAACTCGTAGTTTTTGGAATCTTGGCAAAACCTTTAAATAAAAGTGATTTTCTCCAGTCTCTACTTAGGGCTACATCAACATCAAACAAAGCAAAGAGAAAGAACTTGAAACTGCTTTATTGTGTCAAGTTTCAAAGAGCTAGCACAAACCGTGTTTGATTTAGAGTTCCGTATACATGTATCCCTATAGGAGAAAACAGAGTGAAACCTAAAAATGAAAACGGTTACTGCAAACGAACGGTTTAAACTAGAAGAACGAAATTTGGTGAGCCAAGTGGTTTTGGTGTACTGATCATTACCTGAAAAAATCATCAAGATTGGTTGAAAAAATGTTTGCTGAGATTTCAGGCAACTCGTCGTTTTTTGGAAGCTTGGCAAAACCTTTCCATGAAAGTGATTTTCGCCAGTCTCTGCTTAGGGCTACATCAACAGCAAACAAACCATAGAGATAGAACTTGAAACTGCTTAATTGTGTCAAGTTTCAAAGAGCTAGCACAAATCTTGTTTGATTTAGAGTTCCAAATACATGTATCCCTATAGGAGAAAACAGAGTGAAACCTAATAATGAAAACGGTTACTGCAAACGAACGGTTTAACATAAAAGAACGAAATTTCTTTAAGCAAATGGATTTGGTGTACTGATCATTACCTGAAAGAATTATCAAGATTGGGTGAAAAAATGTTTGCTGAGATTTAAGGCAACTCGTATTTTTTTGGAAGCTTGTCAAACCCTTTCCATGAAAGTGATTTTCGCGAGTCTCTGCTTAGGGCTACATCAACAGAAAACAAACCATAGAGATAGAACTTGAAACTGCTTTATTGTGTCAAGTTTCAAAGAGCTAGCACAATCCGTGTTTGTATTAGAGTTCCAAATACATGTATCCCTATAGGAGAAAACAGAGTGAAACCAAAAAATGAAAACGGTTACTGCAAACGAACGGTTTAACCTAGAAGAACGAAATTGGGTGAGCCAAGTGGTTTTGGTGTACTGATCATTCCCTGAAAGAATCATCCAGATTGGGTGAAAAAATGTTTGCTGAGATTCCAGGCAACTCGTAGTTTTTGGAAGCATGGCAACCCCTTTCCATGAAAGTGATTTTCGCCAGTCTCTGCTTAGGGCTACATCAACAGCAAACAAAGCATAGACATAGAACTTGAAACTGCTTTATTGTGTCAAGTTTCAAAGAGCTATCACAAACCGTGTTTGATTTAGAGTTCCAAATACATTTATCCCTATAGGAGAAAACAGAGTGAAAACTAAAAATGAAAACGGTTACTGCAAACGAACGGTTTAACCTAGAAGAACGAAATTTGTTGAAGCAAGTGCTTTTGGTGTACTGATCATTACCTGAAAGAGTCATCAAGATTGGGTGAAAAAATGTTTGCTGGGATTTCAGGCAACTCGTAGTTTTTTGGAATCTTGGCAACCCCTTTAAATAAAAGTGATTTTCGCCAGTCTCTACTTAGGGCTACATCAACATCAAACAAAGCAAAGAGACAGAACTTCAAACTGCTTTATTGTGTAAAGGTTCAAAGAGCTAGCACAAACCGTGTTTGATTTAGAGTTCCAAATACATGTATCCCTATAGAAGATAAGAGAGTGAAACCAAAAAATTAAAACGGTTACTGCAAACGAACAGTTTAACCTAGAAGAACGAAATTTGGTGAGCCAAGTGGTTTTAGTGTACTGGACATTACCTGAAAGAATCATCAAGATTGGGTGAAAAAATGTTTGCTGAGATTTCAGGCAACTCGTAGTTTTTTGGAAGCTTGGCAACCCCTTTCCATGAAAGTGATTTTCGCCAGTCTCTGCTTAGGGCTACATCAACAGCAAACAAAGCATAAAGATAGAACTTGAAACTGCTTTATTGTGTCAAGTTTCAAAGAGGTAGCACAAACCGTGTTTGATTTAGAGATCCAAATACATGTATCATTACAGGAGAAAACAGAGTGAAACCTACAAATGAAAACGTTTACTGCAAACGAACGATTTAACCTAGAAGAACGAAATTTGGTGAGCCAAGTGGTTTTCTTTTACTGATCATTACCTGAAAGAATCATCAAGATTGGGTGAAAAAGTGTTTGCTGAGATTCCAGGCAACTCGTAGTTTTTTGAAGCTTGGGAACCCCTTTCCATGAAAGTGATTTTCGCCAGTCTCTGCTTAGGGCTACATCAACAGCAAACAAAGCATAGACATAGAACTTGAAACTGCTTTATTTTGTCAAGTTTCAAAGAGCTAGCACAAACCGTGTTTGATTTAGAGTTCCAAATACATGTATCCCTATAGGAGAAAACAGAGTGAAACCTAAAAATGAAAACGGTTACTGCAAACGAAAGGTTTAACCTAGAAGAACGAAATTTGGTGAGCCTAGTGCTTTTGGTGTACTGATCATTACCTGAAAGAATCATCAAGATTGGGTGAAAAAATGTTTGCTGAGATTTCAGGCAACTCGTAGTTTTTTGGAAGCTTGGCAACCCCTTTCCATGAAAGTGATTTTCGCCAGTCTCTGCTTAGGGCTACAACAACAGCAAACAAAGCATAGACATAGAACTTGAAACTGCTTTATTGTGTCAAGTTTCAAAGAGCTAGCACAAACCGTTTTTGATTTAGAGTTCCAAATACATGTATCCCTATAGGAGAAAACAGAGTGAAACCTAACAATGAAAACGGTTACTGCAAACGAACGGATTAACCTAGATGAAAGAAATTTGGTGAGCCCAGTGGTTTTGGTGTACTGATCATTACCTGAAAGAATCATCAAGATTGGGTGAAAAAATGTTTCCTGAGATTTCAGGCAACTCGTAGTTTTTTGGAAGCTTGGCAACCCCTTTCCATGAAAGTGATTTTCGCCAGTCTCTGCTTAGGGCTACATCAACAGAAAACAAACCATAGAGATAGAACTTGAAACTGCTTTATTGTGTCAAGTTTCAAAGAGCTAGCACAAACCGTGTTTGATTTAGAGTTCCAAATACATGTGTCCCTATAGGAGAAAACAGAGTGAAACCAAAAAATGACAACGGTTACTGCAAACGAACAGTTTAACCTAGAAGAACGAAATTTGGTGAGCCAAGTGGTTTTGGTGTACTGATCATTCCCTGAAAGAATCATCAAGATTGGGTGAAAAAATGTTTGCTGAGATTCCAAGCAACTCGTATTTTTTTGGAAGATTGGCAACCCCTTTCCATGAAAGTGATTTTCGCCAGTCTCTGCTTAGGGCTACATCAACAGCAAACAAACCATAGAGATATAACTTCAAACTGCTTTATGGTGTCACGTTTCAAAGAGCTAGCACAAACCGTGTTTTATTTAGAGTTTCAAATACATGAATCCCTATAGGAGAAAACAGAGTGAAACCTAAAAATGAAAACGGTTACTGCAAACGAACGGTTTAACCTACAAGAAAGAAATTTGGTGAGCCAAGTGGTATTGGTTACTGATCATTACCTGAAAGAATCATCAAGATTGGGTGAAAAAATGTTTTCTGAGATTTCAGGCGACTCCTAGTTTTTTGGAAGCTTGGCAACCCCTTTTTATGAAAGTGATTTTCGCCACTCTCTGCATAGGGCTACATCAACAGCAAACAAACCATAGTGATAGAACTTGAAACTGCTTTATTGTGTCAAGTTTCAAAGAGCTAGCACAAACCGTGTTTGATTTAGAGTTCCAAATAATGTATCGCTATAGGAGAAAACAGAGTGAAACCTAAAAATGAAAATGGTTACTGCAAACAAACTGTTTAACCTAGAAGAACGAAATTTGGTGAGCCAAGTGGTTTTGTTGTACTGATCATTACCTGAAAGAATCATCAAGATTGGTTAAAAAAATGTTTGATGAGATTTCAGGCAACTCGTAGTTTTTTGGAAGCTTGGCAACCCCTTTCCATGAAAGTGATTTTCGCCAGTCTCTGCTTAGGGCTACATCAACAGCAAACAAACCATAGAGAAAGAACTTGAAACTGCTTTATTGTGTCAATTTTCAAAGAGTTAGTACAAACCGTGTTTTACTTAGAGTTCCAAATACATGTATACCTATAGGAGAAAACAGAGTGAAACCTAAAAATGAAAACGGTTACTGCAAACGAACGGTTTAACCTAGAAGAACAAAATTTGGTGAGCCAAGTGGTTTTGGTGTACTGATCATTACCTGAAAGAATCATCAAGATTGGGTGAAAAAATGTTTGCTGAGATTTCAGGCAACTCGCATTTTTTTGGAAGCTTGGCAAAACCTTTCCATGAAAGTGATTTTCGCCAGTCTCTGCTTAGGGCTACATCAACAGCAAACAAACCATAGAGATAGAACTTGAAACTGCTTAATTGTGTCAAGTTTCAAAGAGCTAGCACAAATCTTGTTTGATTTAGAGTTCCAAATACATGTATGCTTATAGGAGAAAACAGTGAAACCTAAAAATGAAAACAATTACTGCAAACGAACGGTTTAACCTAGAAGAACGAAATTTGTTGAGCCAAGTGGTTTTGGTGTACTGATCATTACCTGAAAGAATCATCAAGATTGGGTGAAAAAATGTTTGCTGAGATTTCAGGCAACTCGTAGTTTTTGCAAGCTTGGTAACCCCTTTCCATGAAAGTGGTTTTCGCCACTCTCTGCTTAGGGCTACATCAACAGCAAACAAACCATCGAGATAGACCTTGAAACTGCTTTATTGTATCAAGTTTCAAAAAGCTAGCACAAACCGTGTTTGATTTAGAGTTCCAAGTACATGTATCCCTATATGAGAAAATAGAGTGAAACCTGAAAATGACAACGGTTATTGTAAACGAACGGTTTAACCTAGAAGAACGAAATTTGGTGAGCCAAGTGGTTTTTGTGTACTGATCATTACCTGAAAGAATCATCAAGATTGGGTGAAAAAATGTTTGCTGAGATTCCAGGCAACTCATAGTTTTTTGGAAGCTTGGCAACCCCTTTCCATGAAAGTGATTTTCGCCAGTCTCTGCTTAGGGCTACATCAACAGCAAACAAACCATAGAAAGAGAACTTGAAACTGCTTTATTGTGTCAAGTTTCAAAGAGCTACAAACCGTGTTTGATTTAGAGTTCCAAATATATGTATCCCTATAGAAGAAAAGAGAGTGAAACCAAAAAATGAAAACGGTTACTGCAAACGAACGGTTTAACCTAGAAGAACGAAATTTGGTGACCCTAGTGGTTTTAGTGTACTGGACATTACCTGAAAGAATCATCAAGATTGGGTGAAAAAATGTTTGCTGAGATTTCAGGCAACTCGTAGTTTTTTGGAAGCTTGGCAACCCCTTTCCATGAAAGTGATTTTCGCCAGTCTCTGCTTAGGGCTACATCAACAGCAAACAAAGCATAGACATAGAACTTGAAACTGCTTTATTGTGTCAAGTTTCAAAGAGGTAGCACGAACCGTGTTTGATTTAGAGTTCCAAATACATGTATGCTTATAGGAGAAAACAGTGAAACCTAAAAATGTAAACAATTACTGCAAACGAACGGTTTAACCTAGAAGAACGAAATTTGGTGAGCCAAATGGTTTTGGTGTACTGACCATTACCTGAAAGAATCATCAAGATTGGGTGAAAAAATGTTTGCTGAGATTTCAGGCAACTCGTAGTTTTTGCAAGCTTGGTAACCCCTTTACATGAAAGTGATTTTCGCCACTCTCTGCTTAGGGCTACATCAACAGCAAACAAACCATCGAGATAGACCTTGAAACTGCTTTATTGTGTCAAGTTTCAAAGAGCTAGCACAAACCGTGTTTGATTTAGAGTTCCAAGTACATGTATCCCTATATGAGAAAACAGAGTGAAACCTGAAAATGAAAACGGTTATTGTAAACGAACGGTTTAACCTAGAAGAACGAAATTTGGTGAGCAAGGTGGTTTTGGTGTTCTGATCATTACCTGAAAGAATCATCAAGATTGGGTGAAAAAATGTTTGCTGAGATTCCAGGCAACTCGTAGTTTTTTGGAAGCTTGGCAACCCCTTTCCATGAAAGTGATTTTCGCCAGTCTCTGCTTAGGGCTACATCAACAGGAAACAAACCATAGAAATAGAACTTGAAACTGCTTTTTGTATCAAGTTTCAAAGAGCTAGCACAAACCGTGTTTGATTTAGAGTTCCAAATACATGTATCCCTATAGGAGAAAAGAGAGTGAAATCAAAAAATGAAAACGGTTACTGCAAACGAAAGGTTTAACCTAGAAGAACGAAATTTGGTGACCCAAGTGGTTTTAGTGTACTGGACATTACCTGAAAGAATCATCAAGATTGGGTGAAAAAATGTTTGCTGAGATTTCAGGCAACTCGTAGTTTTTTGGAAGCTTGGCAACCCCTTTCCATGAAAGTGATTTTCGCCAGTCTCTGCTTAGGGCTACATCAACAGCAAACAAAGCATAGAGATAGAACTTGAAACTGCTTTATTGTGTCAAGTTTCAAAGAGGTAGCACGAACCGTGTTTGATTTAGAGTTCCAAATACATGTATGCTTATAGGAGAAAACAGTGAAACCTAAAAAAGTAAAAAATTACTGCAAACGAACGGTTTAACCTAGAAGAACGAAATTTGGTGAGCCAAGTGGTTTTGGTGTACTGATCATTACCTGAAAGAATCATCAAGATTGAGTGAAAAAATGTTTGCTGAGATTCCAGGCAACTCGTAGTTTTTTGGAAGCTTGGCAACCCCTTTCCATGAAAGTGATTTTCGCCAGTCTCTGCTTAGGGCTACATCAACAGGAAACAAACCATAGAAATAGAACTTGAAACTGCTTTATTGTGTCAAGTTTCAAAGAGCTAGCACAAACCGTGTTTGATTTAGAGTTCCAAATACATGTATCCCTATAGGAGAAAAGAGAGTGAAACCAAAAAATGAAAACGGTTTCTGCAAACGAACGGTTTAACCTAGAAGAACGAAATTTGGTGAGCCAAGTGGTTTTGGTGTACTGATCATTACTTGAAAGAATCATCAAGATTGGGAGAAAAAATGTTTGCTGAGATTCCAGGCAACTCGTAGTTTTTTGGAAGCTTGGCAAACCCTTTCCATGAAAGTGATTTTCGCCAGTCTCTGCTTAGGGGTACATCAACAGCAAACAAACCATAGAAATAGAACTTGAAACGGCTTTATTGTGTCAAGTTTCAAAGAGCTAGCACAAACCGTGTTTGATTTAGAGTTCCAAATACATGTATCCCTCCCTATAGGAGAAAAGAGAGTGAACCCTAAAAATGAAAACGGTTACTGCAAACGAACAGTTTAACCTAGAAGAACGAAAGTTAGTGAGCCATGTGGTTTTGGTGTACTGATCATTAACTGAAAGAATCATCAAGATTGGTTGAAAAAATGTTTGCTGAGATTTCAGGCAACTCTTAGTTTTTTGGAAGCTTGGAAACCCCTTTCCATGAACGTGATTTTCGCCAGTCTCTGCTTAGGGCTACATCAACAGCAAACAAACCATAGAGATAGAACTTGAAACTGCTTTCTTGTGTCAAGTTTCAAAGGGCTAGCACAAACCGTGTTTCATTTAGCGTTCCAAATACATGTATCCCTATAGGAGAAAACAGAGTGAAACCTAAAAATGAAAACGGTTACTGCAAACGAACGGTATAACCTAGAAGAACGAAATTTGGTGAGCCAAGTGGTTTTGGTGTACTGATCAATTCCTGAAAGAATCATCAAGATTGGGTGAAAAAATGTTTGCTCAGATTTCAGGCAACTAGTAGTTTTTTGGAAGCTTGGCAACCTTTTTCCATGAAAGTGATTTTCGCCAGTCTCTGCTTAGGGCTACATCAACAGCAAACAAACCATAGAGATAGAACTTGAAACTGCTTTATTGTGTCAAGTTTCAAAGAGGTAGCACAAATCTTGTTTGATTTAGAGTTCCGAATACATGTATCCCTATAGGAGAAAACAGAGTGAAACCTAAAAATGAAAATGGTTACTGCAAACGAACGGTTTAACATAGAAGAACGAAATTTGTTGAAGCAAGTGGATTTGGTGTACTGATCATTACCTGAAAGAATCATCAAGATTGGGTGAAAAAATGTTTGCTGAGATTCCAGGCAACTCGTAGTTTTTTGGAAGCGTGGCAACCCCTTTCCATGAAAGTGATTTTCGCCAGTCTCTGCTTAGGGCTACATCAATAGCAAGGAAGCATAGAGATAGAACTTGAAACTGCTTTATTGTGTCAAGTTTGAAAGAGCTAGTACAAACCGTGTTTGATTAAGAGTTCCAAATACATGTATCCCTATAGGAGAAAACAGAGTGAAACATAACAATGAAAACGGTTACTGCAATCGAACGGTTTAACCTAGAAGAACGAAATTTTGTGAGCCAAGTGGTATTGGTTTACTGATTATTACCTGAAAGAATCATCAAGATTGGGTGAAAAAATGTTTTCTGAGATTTCAGGCAACTCCTCGTTTTTTGGAAGCTTGGCAACCCCTTTTTATCAAAGTGATTTTCGCCACTCTCTGCTTAGGGCTACATAAACAGAAAACAAACCATAGAAATATAACTTGAATCTGCTTTATTGTGTCAAGTTTCAAAGAGCTAGCACAAACCGTGTTTGATTTAGAGTTCCAAAAATTGTATCCCTATAGGAGAAAACAGAGTGAAACCTAAAAATCAAAACGGTTACTGCAAACGAACGGTTTAACCTAGAACAACGAAATTTGGTGAGCCAAGTGGTTTTGGTGTACTGATCATTACCTGAAAGAATCATCAAGATTGGGTGAAAAAATGTTTGCTGAGATTCCAGGAAACTCGTAGTTTTTTGGAAGCTTGGCAACCCCTTTCCATGAAAGTGATTTTCCCCAGTCTCTGCTTAGGGCTACATCAACAGGAAACAAACCATAGAAATAGAACTTGAAACTGCTTTATTGTGTCAAGTTTCAAAGAGCTAGCACAAACCGTGTTTGATTTAGAGTTCCAAATACATGTATCCCTATAGGAGAAAAGAGAGTGAAACCAAAAAATGAAAACGGTTACTGCAAACGAAAGGTTTAACCTAGAAGAACGAAATTTGGTGACCCAAGTGGTTTTAGTGTACTGGACATTACCTGAAAGAATCATCAAGATTGGGTGAAAAAATGTTTGCTGAGATTTCAGGCAACTCGTAGTTTTTTGGAAGCTTGGCAACCCCTTTCCATGAAAGTGATTTTCGCCAGTCTCTGCTTAGGGCTACATCAACAGCAAACAAAGCATAGAGATAGAAGTGGAAACTACTTTCTTGTGTCAAGTTTCAAAGAGGTAGCACGAACCGTGTTTGATTTAGAGTTCCAAATACATGTATGCTTATAGGAGAAAACAGTGAAACCTAAAAAAGTAAAAAATTACTGCAAACGAACGGTTTAACCTAGAAGAACGAAATTTGGTGAGCCAAGTGGTTTTGGTGTACTGATCATTACCTGAAAGAATCATCAAGATTGGGTGACAAAATGTTTGCTGAGATTTCAGGCAACTCGTACTTTTTGCAAGCTTGGTAACCCCTTTCCATGAAAGTGATTTTCGCCACTCTCTGCTTAGGTCTACATCAACAGCAAACAAACCATCGAGATAGACCTTGAAACTGCTTTATTGTGTCAAGTTTCAAAGAGCTAGCAAAAACCGTGTTTGATTTAGAGTTCCAAGTACATGTATCCCTATATGAGAAAATAGAGTGAAACCTGAAAATGAAAACGGTTATTGTAAACGAACGGTTTAACCTAGAAGAACGAAATTTGGTGAGCCAAGTGGTTTTTGTGTACTGATCATTACCTGAAAGAATCATCAAGATTGAGTGAAAAAATGTTTGCTGAGATTCCAGGCAACTCGTAGTTTTTTGGAAGCTTGGCAACCCCTTTCCATGAAAGTGATTTTCGCCAGTCTCTGCTTAGGGCTACATCAACAGGAAACAAACCATAGAAATAGAACTTGAAACTGCTTTATTGTGTCAAGTTTCAAAGAGCTAGCACAAACCGTGTTTGATTTAGAGTTCCAAATACATGTATCCCTATAGGAGAAAAGAGAGTGAAACCAAAAAATGAAAACGGTTTCTGCAAACGAACGGTTTAACCTAGAAGAACGAAATTTGGTGACCCAAGTGGTTTTAGTGTACTGGACATTACCTGAAAGAATCATCAAGATTGGGTGAGAAAATGTTTGCTGAGATTTCAGGCAACTCGTAGTTTTTTGGAAGCTTGGCAACCCCTTTCCATGAAAGTGATTTTCGCCAGTCTCTGCTTAGGGCTACATCAACAGCAAACAAAGCATAGAGATAGAACTTGAAACTGCTTTATTGTTTCAAGTTTCAAAGAGGTAGCACAAACCGTGTTCGATTTAGAGTTACAAATACATGTATGCTTATAGGAGAAAACAGTGAAACCTAAAAATGAAAACAATTACTGCAGACGAACGGTTTAACCTAGAAGAACGAAATTTGGTGAGCTAAGTGGTTTTGGTGTACTGATCATTACCTGAAAGAATCATCAAGATTGGGTGAAAAAATGTTTGCTGAGATTTCAGGCAACTCGTAGTTTTTTGGAAGCTTGGCAACCCTTTCCATGGAAGTGATTTTTGCCAGTCTCTGCTTAGGGCTACATCAACAGCAAACAAACCATAGAGATAGAACTTGAAACTGCTTTATTGTGTCAAGTTTCAAAGAGCTAGCACAAACCGTGTTTGATTTAGAGTTCCAAATACATGTGTCCCTATAGGAGAAAACAGAGTGAAACCTAAAAATGTAAACGGTTACTGCAAACGAACGGTTTAACCTAGAAGAACGAAATTTGGTGAGCCAAGTGGTTTTCGTTTACTGATCATTACCTGAAAGAATCATCAAGATTGGGTGAAAAAATGTTTGCTGAGATTTCAGGCAACTCGTAGTTTTTGGAAGCTTGGTAACCCCTTTCCATGAAAGTGATTTTCGCCACTCTTTGCTTAGGGCTACATCAACAGCAAACAAACCATCGAGATAGACCTTGAAACTGCTTTATTGTGTCAAGTTTCAAAGAGCTAGCACAAACCGTGTTTGATTTAGAGTTCCAAGTACATGTATCCCTATATGAGAAAAAAGAGTGAAACCTGAAAATGAAAACGGTTACTGCAAACGAACGGTTTAACCTAGAAGAACGAAATTTGGTGAGCCAAGTGGTTTTGGTGTACTGATCATTACTTGAAAGAATCATCAAGATTGGGTGAAAAAATGTTTGCTGAGATTCCAGGCAACTCGTAGTTTTTTGGAAGCTTGGCAACCCCTTTCCATGAAAGTGATTTTCGCCAGTCTCTGCTTAGGGCTACATCAACAGCAAACAAACCATAGAGATAGAACTTGAAACTGCTTTATTGTGTCAAGTTTCAAAGAGCTAGCACAAACCGTGTTTGATTTAGAGTTCCAAATACATGTATCCCTATAAGAGAAAACAGAGTGAAACATAACAATGAAAACGGTTACTGCAAACGAACGGTTTAACCTAGAAGAACGAAATTTTGTGAGCCAAGTGGTATTGGTTTACTGATTATTACCTGAAAGAATCATCAAGATTGGGTGAAAAAATGTTTGCTGAGATTTCAGGCAACTCCTCGTTTTTTGGAAGCTTGGCAACCCCTTTTTATCAAAGTGATTTTCGCCACTCTCTGCTTAGGGCTACATAAACAGCAAACAAACCATAGAAATATAACTTGAATCTGCTTTATTGTGTCAAGTTTCAAAGAGCTAGCACAAACCGTGTTTGATTTAGAGTTCCAAAAATTGTATCCCTATAGGAGAAAACAGAGTGAAACCTAAAAATGAAAACGGTTACTGCAAACAAACTGTTTAACCTAGAAAAACGAAATTTGGTGAGCCAAGTGGTTTTGTTGTACTGATCATTACCTGAAAGAATCATCAAGATTGGGTTAAAAAATGTTTGCTGAGATTGTAGGCAACTCGTCGTTTTTTGGAAGCTTGGCAACCCCTTTCCATGAAAGTGATTTTCCCCAGTCTCTGCTTAGGGCTACATCAACAGCAAACAAACCATAAAGATAGAACTTGAAACTGCTTCATTGTGTCTAGTATCAAAGAGGTAGCACAAACCGTGTTTGATTTAGAGTTCCAAATACATGTATCCCTATAGGAGAAAACAGAATGAAACCTAAAAATGAAAACCGTTACTGCAAACGAACGGTTTAATCTAGAAGAACGAAATTTGGTGAAGCAAGTGGTTTTGGTGTACTGATCATTACCTGAAAGAATCATCAAGATTGGGTAAAAAAATGTTTGCTGAGATTTCAGGCAACTCGTAGTTTTTTAGAAGCTTGGCAACCCCTTTCCATGAAAGTGATTTTCGCCAGTCTCTGCTTAGGGCTACATCAACAGCAAACAAACCATAGAGATAGAACTTGAAACTGCTTTATTGTGTCAAGTTTCAAAGAGCTAGTACAAACCGTGTTTGATTTAGAGTTCCAAATATATGTATCCCTATAGGAGAAAACAGAGTGAAACCTAAAAATGAAAACGGTTACTGCAAACGAACGGTTTAACCTAGAAGAACAAAATTTGGTGAGCCAAGTGGTTTTGGTGTACTGATCATTACCTCAAAGAATAATCAAGATTGGGTTAAAAAATGTTTGCTGAGATTTCAGGCAACTCGTAGTTTTTTGGAAGCTTGTCAATTTCTTTAATAGAAAGTGATTTTTGACAGTCTCTGCTTAGGGCTACATCAAAAACAAACAAACCATAGAGAGAGAACATGAAACTGCTTTGTTGTGTCAAGTTTCAAAGAGCTAGCACAAACCGTGTTTGATTTTGAGTTCAAAATACATGTATTCCTATAGGAGACAACAGAGTGAAACCTAAAAATGAAAACGGTTACTGCAAACGAACGGTTTAACCTAGAAGAACGAAATTTGGTCAGCCTAGTGGTTTTGGTGTACTGATCATTACCTGAAAGAATCATCAAGATTGGGTGAAAAAATGTTTGCTGAGATTTCAGGCAACTCGTAGTTTTTTGGAAGCTTGGCAACCCCTTTCCATGAAAGTGATTTTCGCCAGTCTCTGCTTAGGGCTACATCAACAGCAAACAAACCATAGAGATAGAACTTGAAACTTCTTTATTGTGTCAAGTTTCAAAGAGCTAGCACAAACCGTGTTTGATTTAGAGTTCCAAATACATGTATACCTATAGGAGAAAACAGAGTGAAACCTAAAAATGAAAACGGTTACTGAAAACGAACGGTTTAACCTAGAAGAACGAAATTTGGTCAGCCAAGTGGTTTTTGTGTCCTGATCATTACCTGAAAGAATCATCAAGATTGGGTGAAAAAATGTTTGCTGAGATTTCAGACAACTCGTAGTTTTTTGGAAGCTTGGCAACCCCTTTCCATGAAACTGATTTTCGCCACTCTCTGCTTAGGGCTACATCAACAGCAAACAAACCATAGAGATAGAACTTGAAACTGCTTTATTGTGTCAAGTTTCAAAGAGCTAGCAAAAACCGTGTTTCATTTAGAGTTCCAAATACATGTATCCCTATAGGAGAAAACGGAGTGAAACCTAAAAATGAAAAAGGTTACTGCAAACGAACGGTTTAACCTAGAAGAACGAAATTTGGTGAGCCAAGTGGTTTTGGTGTACTAATCATTACCTGACAGAATCATCAAGATTGGGTGAAAAAATGTTTGCTGTGATTTCAGGCAACTCGTAGTTTTTTGGAAGCTTGGCAACCCCTTTCCATGAAAGTGATTTTCGCCAGTCTCTCCTTACGGCTACATCAATAGCAAAGGAAGCATAGAGATAGAAGTTGAAACTGCTTTATTGTGTCAAGTTTGAAAGAACTAGTACAAACCATGTTTGATTTAGAGTTCCAAATACATGTATCCCTATAGGAGAAAACAGAGTGAAACCTAAAAATGAAAACGGTTACTGCAAACGAACGGTTTAACCTAGAAGAACGAAATTTGGTGAGCCAAGTGGTTTTGGTGTACTGATCATTACCAAAAAGAATCATCAAGATTGGCTGAAAAAATATTTGCTGAGATTTCAGGCAACTCGTAGTTTTTTGGAAGCTTGGCAACCCCTTTCCATGAAAGAGATTTTCGCCACTCTCTGCTTAGGTCAAAATCAACACCAAACAAACCATAGAGATAGAACTTTAAACTGCTTTATTGTGTCAAGTTTCAAAGAGCTAGCAAAAACCGTGTTTCATTTAGAGTTCCAAATATATGTATCCCTATAGGAGAAAACGGAGTGAAACCTAAAAATGAAAACGGTTACTGCAAACGAACGGTTTAACCTAGAAGAACGAAATTGGGTGAGCCAAGTGGTTTTAGTTTACTGATCATTACCTGAAAGAATCATCAAGATTGGGTGAAAAAATGTTTGCTGAGATTTCAGGCAACTCGTAGTTTTTTGGAAGCTTGGCAACCCCTTTCAATGACAGTGATTTTCGCCAGTCTCTGCTAAGGGGTACATTAATAGCAAACAAAGCATAGAGATATAACTTGAAACTGCTTTATTGTGTCAAGTATCAAAGAGCTAGCACAAACCGTGTTTGATTTAGTGTTCAAAATACAGGTATTTCTATAGAAGAAAACAGAGTGAAACCTAAAAATGAAAACGGTTACTGCAAACGAACGGTTTAACCTAGAAGAACGAAATTTGGTGAGCCAAGTGGTTTTGGTGTACTGATAATTATCTGAAAGAATCATCAAGATTGGGTGAAAAAATGTTTGCTGAGATTTCAGGCAACTCGTAGTTTTTTGAAAGCTTGGCAACCCCTTTCCATGGAAGTGATTTTCGCCAGTCTCTGCTTAGGGCTACATCAACAGCAGACAAACCATAGAGATAGAACTTGAAACTGCTTTATTGTGTCAAGTTTTAAAGAGCTAGCACAAACCATGTTTGATTTAGAGTTCCAAATACATGTATCCCTGTAGGAGAAAACAGAGTGAAACCTAAAAATGAAAACGGTTACTGCAAACGAACGGTTTAACCTAGAAGAACGAAATTTGGTGAGCCAAGTGGTTTTGGTGTACTTATCATTACCTGAAAGAATCATCAAGATTGGGTGAAAAAAATGTTTGCTGAGATTTCAGGGAACTCGTAGTTTTTTGGAAGCTTGGAAACCCCTTTCCATGAAAGTGATTTTCGCCAGTCTCTGCTTAGGGCTACATCCACAGCAAACAAAGCATAGAGATAGAACTTGAAACTGCTTTATTGTGTCAAGGTTCAAAGAGCTAGCACAAACCGTGTTTGATTTAGAGTTCAAAATACATGTATCTCTATAGGAGAAAACAGAGTGAAACCTAAAAATGAAAACGGTTACTACAAACGAACGGTTTAACCTAGAAGAACGAAATTTGGAGAGCCAAGTGGTTTTGGTGTACTGATCATTACCTGAAAGAATCATCAAGATTGGGTGAAAAAATGTTTGCTGAGATTCCAGGCAACTCGTAGTTTTTTGGAATCTTGGCAACCCCTTTAAATGAAAGTGATTTTGGCCAGTCTCTGCTTAGGGCTACATCAACAGCAAGCAAACCATAGAGATAGAACTTAAAACTGCTTTATTGTGTCAAGTTTCAAAAAGCTAGCACAAACCGTGATTGATTTAGAGTTCCAAATACATGTATTTCTATAGGAGAAAACAGATTGAAACCTAAAAATGAAAACGGTTACTGCAAACGAACGGTTTACCCTAGAAGAACGAAATTTTTGAGCCAAATGGTTTTGGTGTACTGAGGATTACTTGAAAGAATCATCAAGATTGGGTGAAAAAATGTTTGCTGAGATTTCAGGCAACTCGTAGTTTTTTAAAGCTTGGCAACCCCTTTCCATGAAAGTGATTTTCGCCAGTCTCTGCTTTGGGGTACATCAATAGCAAACAAAGCATAGAGATAGAACTTGAAACTGCTTTATTGTGTCAAGTATCAAAGAGCTAGCACAAACCGTGTTTGATTTAGTGTTCAAAAACACGTATCTCTATAGGAGAAAACAGAGTGAAACCTAAAAATGAAAACAGTTACTGCAAACGAACGGTTTAACCTAGCAGAATGAAATTTGGTGAGCCAAGTGGTTTTGGTGTACTGATCATTACCTGAAAGAATCATCAAGATTGGTTGAAAAAATGTTTGCTGAGATTTCAGGCAACTCGTAGTTTTTTGGAAGCTTGGCAACTTCTTTCCATGAAAGTGATTTTCGCCAGTCTCTGCTTAGGGCTACATCAACAGCAAACAAAGCATAGAGATAGAACTTGAAACTGCTTTATTGTGTCAAGTTTCAAAGAGCTAGCACAAACCGTGTTTGATTTAGAGTTCCAAGTACATGTATCCCTATATGAGAAAACAGAGTGAAACCTGAAAATGAAAACGGTTATTGTAAACGAACGGTTTAAACTAGAAGAACGAAATTTGGTGAGCAAGGTGGTTTTGGTGTACTGATCATTACCTGAAAGAATCATCAAGATTGGGTGAAAAAATGTTTGCTGAGATTCCAGGCAACTCGTAGTTTTTTGGAAGCTTGGCAACCCCTTTCCATGAAACTGATTTTCGCCAGTCTCTGCTTAGGGGTACATCAACAGCAAACAAACCATAGAAATAGAACTTGAAACGGCTTTATTGTGTCAAGTTTCAAAGAGCTAGCACAAACCGTGTTTGATTTAGAGTTCCAAATACATGTATCCCTATAGGAGAAAAGAGAGTGAAAGCTAAAAATGAAAACGGTTACTGCAAACGAACAGTTTAACCTAGAAGAACGAAAGTTAGTGAGCCATGTGGTTTTGGTGTACTGATCATTAACTGAAAGAATCATCAAGATTGGTTGAAAAAATGTTTGCTGAGATTTCAGGCAACTCGTAGTTTTTTGGAAGCTTGGCAACCTTTTTCCATGAAAGTGATTTTCGCCAGTCTCTGCTTAGGGCTACATCAACAGAAAACAAACCATAGAGATAGAACTTGAAACTGCTTTATTGTGTCAAGTTTCAAAGAGCTAGCAGTAACCGTGTTTGATTTAGAGTTCCAAATACATGTATCCCTATAGGAGAAAACAGAGTGAAACCTAAAAATGAAAACGGTTACTGCAAACGAACGGATTAACCTAGAAGAACGAAATTTGGTGAAGCAAGTGGTTTTGGTGTACTGATCATTACCTGAAAGAATCATCAAGATTGGGTAAAAAAATGTTTGCTGAGATTTCAGGCAACTCGTAGTTTTTTAGAAGCTTGGCAACCCCTTTCCATGAAAGTGATTTTCGCCAGTCTCTGCTTAGGGCTACATTAACAGCAAACAAACCAGAGAGATAGAACGTGAAACTGCTTTATTGTGTCAAGTTTCAAAGAGCTAGTACAAACCGTATTTGATTTAGAGTTCCAAATATATGTATCCCTATAGGAGAAAACAGAGTGAAACCTAAAAATGAAAACGGTTACTGCAAACGAATGGTTTAACCTAGAAAAACGAAATTTGGTGAGCCAAGTGGTTTTCGTGTACTGATCATTACCTGAAAGAATAATCAAGATTGGTTGAAAAATGTTTGCTTAGATTTCAGGCAACTCGTAGTTTTTTGGAAGCTTGGCAACCCCTTTCCATGAAAGTGATTTTCGCCAGTCTCTGCTTAGGGCTACATCAATAGCAAACAAAGCATAGAGATAGAACTGAAACTGCTTTATTGTGTCAAGTATCAAAGAGCTAGCACAAACCATGTTTGATTTAGTGTTCAAAATACATGTATCTCTATAGGAGAAAACAGAGTGAAACCTAAAAATGAAAACGGTTACTGCAAACGAACGGTTTAACCTAGAAGAACGAAATTTGGTGAGCCAAGTGGTTTTGGTGTACTGATCATTACCTGAAAGAATCATGACGATTGGTAGAAAAAATGTTTGCTGAGATATCAGGCAACTCGTAGTTTTTTGGAAGCTTGGCAACCCCTTTTCATGAAAGTGATTTTCGCCAGTCTCTGCTTAGGGCTACATCAATGCAAACAAACCATAGAGATAGAACTTGAAACTGCTTTCTTTTGTCAAGTTTCAAAGAGCTAGCCCAAACCGTATTTGATTTAGAGTTCCAAATACATGTATCCCTATAGGAGAAAACACAGTGAAACCTAAAAATGAAAACGGTTTCTGCAAAGGAACGGTTAAACCTAGAAGAACGAAATTTGGTGAGCCAAGTGGTTTTGGTGTACTGATCATTACCTGAAAGAATCATCAAGATTGGGTGAAAAAATGTTTGCTGAGATTTCAGGCAACTCGTAGTTTTTTGGAAGCTTGGCAACCCCTTTCCATGAAAGTGATTTTCGCCAGTCTCTGCTTAGGGCTACATCAACAGCAAGCAAACCATAGAGATAGAACTTTAAACTGCTTTCTTGTGTCAAGTTTCAAAGGGCTAGCACAAAGCGTGTTTGATTTAGAGTTCCAAATACATGTATTCCTATAGGAGAAAACAGAGTGAAACCTAAAAAAGAAAAAGGTTACTGCAAACGAACGGTGTAACCTAGAAGAACGAAATTTGGTGAGCCAAGTTGTTTTGGTGTACTGATCATTTCCTGAAAGAATCATCAAGATTGGGTGAAAAAATATTTGCTGAGATTTCAGGCAACTCGTAGATTTTTGGAAGCTTGGCAACGCCTTTTCATGGAAGTGTTTTTCGCCAGACTCTGCTTAGGGCTACATCAACAGCAAACAAACCATAGAGATAGAACTTGAAAGTGCTTTATTGTGTCAAGTTTCAAAGAGCTAGCACAAACCGTGTTTGATTTAGAGTTCCAAATACATGTAACCCTATAGGAGAAAACAGAGTGAAACCTAAAAATGAAAACGGTTACTGCAAACGAACGGTTTAACCTAGAAGAACGAAATTTGGTGAGCCAAGTGGTTTTGGTGTACTGATCATTACCTGAAAGAATCATCAAGATTGGGTGAAAAAATGTTTGCTGAGATTGCATTCAACTTGTAGTTTTTTGGAAGCTTGGCAACCCCTTTCCATGAAAGTGATTTTCGCCAGTCTCTGCTTAGGGCTACATCAACAGCAAAGAAAGCATAGAGATAGAACTTGAAACTGCTTTCTTGTGTCAAGTTTCAAAGAGCTAGCACAAACCGTGTTTGTTTTAGAGTTCCAAATACATGTATCCCTATAGGAGAAAACAAAGTGAAACGAAAAATGAAAACGGTTCCTGCAAATGAACGGTTTAACCTAGAAGAACAAAATTTGGTGAGCCAAGACTTTTTGGTGTACTGATCATTACCTGAAAGAATCATGAAGATTGGGTGAAAAAATGTTTGCTGAGATTTCAGGCAACTCGTAGTTTTTTGTAAGCTTGGCAACCCCTTTCCATGAAAGTGATTTTCGCCAGTCTCTGCTTAGGGCTACATCAACAGCAAACAAACCATAGAGATAGAACTTGAAACTGCTTTCTTGTGTCAAGTTTCAAAGAGCTAGCACAAACCGTGTTAGATTTAGAGTTCCAAATACATGTATCCCTATAGGAGAAAACAGAGTGAAACCTAACAATGAAAACGGTTACTGCAAACGAACGGTTTAACCTAGAAGAACGAAATTTGGTGACCCATGTGGTTTTTGTGTACTGATCATTACCTTAAAGAATCATCAAGATTGGGTTAAAAAATGTTTGCTGAGATTTCAGGCAACTCGTAGTTTTTGAAAGCTTGGCAAGCCTTTCCCTGAAAGTGATTTTCGCCAGTCTCTGCTTAGGGCTACATCAACAGCAAACAAACCATAGTGATAGAACTTGAAACTGCTTCCTTGTGTCAAGTTTCAAAGAGCTAGCACAAACCGTGTTTGATTTAGAGTTCCAAATACATGTATCCCTATAGGAGAAAACAGAGTGAAATGTAGAAATGAAAACGGTTACTGCAAACGAACGGTTTAACCTAGAAGAACGAAATTTGTTGAGCCAAGTGGTTTTGGTGTACTGATCATTACCTGAAAGAATCATCAAGATTGGGTGAAAAAATGTTTGCTCAGATTTCAGGCAACTCGTAGTTTTTTGGAAGCTTGGCAACTCCTTTTAATGAAAGTGATTTTCGCCAGTCTCTGCTTAGGGCTACATCAACAGCAAACAAAACATAGAGATAGAACTGGAACTGCTTTCTTGTGTCAAGTTTCAAAGGACTAGCACAAACCGTGTTTGATTTAAAATTCCAAATACATGTATCCCTATAGGAGAAAACAGAGTGAAACCTAAAAATGAAAACGGTTACTGCAAACGAACTGTTTAATCAAGAAGAACGAAATTTGGTGAGCTAAGTGGTTTTGGTGTACTGATCATTACCTGAAAGAATCATCAAGATTGAGTGAAAAAATGTTTGCTGAGATTTCAGGCAACTCGTAGTTTTTTGGAAGCTTGGCAACCCCTTTCCATCAAAGGGATTTTCGCCAGTCTCTGCTTAGGTCTACATCAACAGCAAACAAAACATAGAGATAGAACTTGAAACTGCTTTCTTGTGTCAAGTTTCAAAGAGCTAGCACAAACCTTGTTTGATTTAGAGTTCCAAATACATGTATCCGTATAGGACAAAACAGAGTGAAACCTAAAAATCAAAACGGTTACTGCAAACGAACGGTTTAACCTAGAAGAACGACATTTGGTTAGCCAAGTGGTTTTGGTGTACTGATCATTACCTGAAAGAATCATCAAGATTGGGTGAAAAAATGTTTGCTGAGATTTCAGGCAACTCGTAGTTTTTTGGGAGCTTGGCAACCCCTTTCCATGAAAGTGATTTTCGCCAGTCTCTGCATAGGGCTACATCAACAGCAAACAAAACATAGAGATAGAACTTGAAACTGCTTTCTTGTGTCAAGTTTCAAAGAGCTAGCACAAACCGTGTTTGATTTAGAGTTCCAAATACATGTATCCCTATAGGAGAAAACAGAGTGAAACCTAAAAATGAAAACGGTTACTGCAAACGAACGGTTTAACGTAGAAGTACGAAATTTGGTGAGCCAAGTTGTTTTGGTGTACTGATCATTACCTGAAAGAATCATCAAGATTAAGTGAAAAAATTTTTGCTGAGATTTAAGGCAACTCGTAGTTTTTGGAAGCTTGGCAAGCCTTTTCATGAAAGTGATTTTCGCCAGTCTCTGCTTAGGGCTGCATCAACAGCAAACAAACCATAGAGATAGAACTTGAAACTGCTTTCTTGTGTCAAGTTTCAAAGAGCTAGCACAAACCGTGTTTGATTTAGAGTTCCAAATACATGTATTCCTATAGGAGAAAACAGAGTGAAACCTAAAAATGAAAACGGTTACTGCAAACGAACGGTTTAACCTGGAAGAACGAAATTTGGTGAGCCAAGTGGTTTTCGTGTACTGATCATTACCTGAAAGAATCATCAAGATTGGGTGAAAAAATGTTTGCTGAGATTTCAGGCAACTCGTAGTTTTTTGGAAGCTTGGCATCCCCTTTCCATGAAACTGATTTTCGCCAGTCTCTGCTTAGGGCTACATCAACAGCAAACAAACCATAGAGATAGAAATGGAAACTGCTATATTGTGTCAAGTTTCAAAGAGCTAGCACAAGCCGTGTTTGATTTAGAGTTCCAAATACATGTATCCCTATCGGAAAAAACAGAGTGAAACCTAAAAATGAAAACGGTTACTGCAAACGAACGGTTTAAGCTAGAAGAACGAAATTTGGTGAGCCAAGTGGTTTTGGTATACTGATCATTACCTGAAAGAATCATCAAGATTGGGTGAAAAAATGTTTGCTGAGATTTCAGGCAACTCGTAGTTTTTTGGAAGCTTGGCAACCCCTTTCCATGAAAGTGATTTTCGCCAGTCTCTGCTTAGGGCAACATCAACAGCAAACAAACCATAGTGATAGAACTTGAAACTGCTTTCTTGTGTCAAGTTTCAAAGAGCTAGCACAAACCGTGTTTGATTTAGAGTTCCAAATACATGTATCCCTATAGGAGAAAAGAGAGTGAAAGCTAAAAATGAAAACGGTTACTGCAAACGAACAGTTTAACCTAGAAGAACGAAAGTTAGTGAGCCATGTGGTTTTGGTGTACTGATCATTAACTGAAAGAATCATCAAGATTGGTTGAAAAAATGTTTGCTGAGATTTCAGGCAACTCGTAGTTTTTTGGAAGCTTGGCAACCTTTTTCCATGAAAGTGATTTTCGCCAGTCTCTGCTTAGGGCTACATCAACAGAAAACAAACCATAGAGATAGAACTTGAAACTGCTTTATTGTGTCAAGTTTCAAAGAGCTAGCACTAACCGTGTTTGATTTAGAGTTCCAAATACATGTATCCCTATAGGAGAAAACAGAGTGAAACCTAAAAATGAAAACGGTTACTGCAAACGAACGGATTAACCTAGAAGAACGAAATTTGGTGAAGCAAGTGGTTTTGGTGTACTGATCATTACCTGAAAGAATCATCAAGATTGGGTAAAAAAATGTTTGCTGAGATTTCAGGCAACTCGTAGTTTTTTAGAAGCTTGGCAACCCCTTTCCATGAAAGTGATTTTCGCCAGTCTCTGCTTAGGGCTACATTAACAGCAAACAAACCAGAGAGATAGAACGTGAAACTGCTTTATTGTGTCAAGTTTCAAAGAGCTAGTACAAACCGTATTTGATTTAGAGTTCCAAATATATGTATCCCTATAGGAGAAAACAGAGTGAAACCTAAAAATGAAAACGGTTACTGCAAACGAATGGTTTAACCTAGAAAAACGAAATTTGGTGAGCCAAGTGGTTTTCGTGTACTGATCATTACCTGAAAGAATAATCAAGATTGGTTGAAAAATGTTTGCTTAGATTTCAGGCAACTCGTAGTTTTTTGGAAGCTTGGCAACCCCTTTCCATGAAAGTGATTTTCGCCAGTCTCTGCTTAGGGCTACATCAATAGCAAACAAAGCATAGAGATAGAACTGAAACTGCTTTATTGTGTCAAGTATCAAAGAGCTAGCACAAACCATGTTTGATTTAGTGTTCAAAATACATGTATCTCTATAGGAGAAAACAGAGTGAAACCTAAAAATGAAAACGGTTACTGCAAACGAACGGTTTAACCTAGAAGAACGAAATTTGGTGAGCCAAGTGGTTTTGGTGTACTGATCATTACCTGAAAGAATCATGACGATTGGTAGAAAAAATGTTTGCTGAGATATCAGGCAACTCGTAGTTTTTTGGAAGCTTGGCAACCCCTTTTCATGAAAGTGATTTTCGCCAGTCTCTGCTTAGGGCTACATCAATGCAAACAAACCATAGAGATAGAACTTGAAACTGCTTTCTTTTGTCAAGTTTCAAAGAGCTAGCCCAAACCGTATTTGATTTAGAGTTCCAAATACATGTATCCCTATAGGAGAAAACACAGTGAAACCTAAAAATGAAAACGGTTTCTGCAAAGGAACGGTTAAACCTAGAAGAACGAAATTTGGTGAGCCAAGTGGTTTTGGTGTACTGATCATTACCTGAAAGAATCATCAAGATTGGGTGAAAAAATGTTTGCTGAGATTTCAGGCAACTCGTAGTTTTTTGGAAGCTTGGCAACCCCTTTCCATGAAAGTGATTTTCGCCAGTCTCTGCTTAGGGCTACATCAACAGCAAGCAAACCATAGAGATAGAACTTTAAACTGCTTTCTTGTGTCAAGTTTCAAAGGGCTAGCACAAAGCGTGTTTGATTTAGAGTTCCAAATACATGTATTCCTATAGGAGAAAACAGAGTGAAACCTAAAAAAGAAAAAGGTTACTGCAAACGAACGGTGTAACCTAGAAGAACGAAATTTGGTGAGCCAAGTTGTTTTGGTGTACTGATCATTTCCTGAAAGAATCATCAAGATTGGGTGAAAAAATATTTGCTGAGATTTCAGGCAACTCGTAGATTTTTGGAAGCTTGGCAACGCCTTTTCATGGAAGTGTTTTTCGCCAGACTCTGCTTAGGGCTACATCAACAGCAAACAAACCATAGAGATAGAACTTGAAAGTGCTTTATTGTGTCAAGTTTCAAAGAGCTAGCACAAACCGTGTTTGATTTAGAGTTCCAAATACATGTAACCCTATAGGAGAAAACAGAGTGAAACCTAAAAATGAAAACGGTTACTGCAAACGAACGGTTTAACCTAGAAGAACGAAATTTGGTGAGCCAAGTGGTTTTGGTGTACTGATCATTACCTGAAAGAATCATCAAGATTGGGTGAAAAAATGTTTGCTGAGATTGCATTCAACTTGTAGTTTTTTGGAAGCTTGGCAACCCCTTTCCATGAAAGTGATTTTCGCCAGTCTCTGCTTAGGGCTACATCAACAGCAAAGAAAGCATAGAGATAGAACTTGAAACTGCTTTCTTGTGTCAAGTTTCAAAGAGCTAGCACAAACCGTGTTTGTTTTAGAGTTCCAAATACATGTATCCCTATAGGAGAAAACAAAGTGAAACGAAAAATGAAAACGGTTCCTGCAAATGAACGGTTTAACCTAGAAGAACAAAATTTGGTGAGCCAAGACTTTTTGGTGTACTGATCATTACCTGAAAGAATCATGAAGATTGGGTGAAAAAATGTTTGCTGAGATTTCAGGCAACTCGTAGTTTTTTGTAAGCTTGGCAACCCCTTTCCATGAAAGTGATTTTCGCCAGTCTCTGCTTAGGGCTACATCAACAGCAAACAAACCATAGAGATAGAACTTGAAACTGCTTTCTTGTGTCAAGTTTCAAAGAGCTAGCACAAACCGTGTTAGATTTAGAGTTCCAAATACATGTATCCCTATAGGAGAAAACAGAGTGAAACCTAACAATGAAAACGGTTACTGCAAACGAACGGTTTAACCTAGAAGAACGAAATTTGGTGACCCATGTGGTTTTTGTGTACTGATCATTACCTTAAAGAATCATCAAGATTGGGTTAAAAAATGTTTGCTGAGATTTCAGGCAACTCGTAGTTTTTGAAAGCTTGGCAAGCCTTTCCCTGAAAGTGATTTTCGCCAGTCTCTGCTTAGGGCTACATCAACAGCAAACAAACCATAGTGATAGAACTTGAAACTGCTTCCTTGTGTCAAGTTTCAAAGAGCTAGCACAAACCGTGTTTGATTTAGAGTTCCAAATACATGTATCCCTATAGGAGAAAACAGAGTGAAATGTAGAAATGAAAACGGTTACTGCAAACGAACGGTTTAACCTAGAAGAACGAAATTTGTTGAGCCAAGTGGTTTTGGTGTACTGATCATTACCTGAAAGAATCATCAAGATTGGGTGAAAAAATGTTTGCTCAGATTTCAGGCAACTCGTAGTTTTTTGGAAGCTTGGCAACTCCTTTTAATGAAAGTGATTTTCGCCAGTCTCTGCTTAGGGCTACATCAACAGCAAACAAAACATAGAGATAGAACTGGAACTGCTTTCTTGTGTCAAGTTTCAAAGGACTAGCACAAACCGTGTTTGATTTAAAATTCCAAATACATGTATCCCTATAGGAGAAAACAGAGTGAAACCTAAAAATGAAAACGGTTACTGCAAACGAACTGTTTAATCAAGAAGAACGAAATTTGGTGAGCTAAGTGGTTTTGGTGTACTGATCATTACCTGAAAGAATCATCAAGATTGAGTGAAAAAATGTTTGCTGAGATTTCAGGCAACTCGTAGTTTTTTGGAAGCTTGGCAACCCCTTTCCATCAAAGGGATTTTCGCCAGTCTCTGCTTAGGTCTACATCAACAGCAAACAAAACATAGAGATAGAACTTGAAACTGCTTTCTTGTGTCAAGTTTCAAAGAGCTAGCACAAACCTTGTTTGATTTAGAGTTCCAAATACATGTATCCGTATAGGACAAAACAGAGTGAAACCTAAAAATCAAAACGGTTACTGCAAACGAACGGTTTAACCTAGAAGAACGACATTTGGTTAGCCAAGTGGTTTTGGTGTACTGATCATTACCTGAAAGAATCATCAAGATTGGGTGAAAAAATGTTTGCTGAGATTTCAGGCAACTCGTAGTTTTTTGGGAGCTTGGCAACCCCTTTCTATGAAAGTGATTTTCGCCAGTCTCTGCATAGGGCTACATCAACAGCAAACAAAACATAGAGATAGAACTTGAAACTGCTTTCTTGTGTCAAGTTTCAAAGAGCTAGCACAAACCGTGTTTGATTTAGAGTTCCAAATACATGTATCCCTATAGGAGAAAACAGAGTGAAACCTAAAAATGAAAACGGTTACTGCAAACGAACGGTTTAACGTAGAAGTACGAAATTTGGTGAGCCAAGTTGTTTTGGTGTACTGATCATTACCTGAAAGAATCATCAAGATTAAGTGAAAAAATTTTTGCTGAGATTTAAGGCAACTCGTAGTTTTTGGAAGCTTGGCAAGCCTTTTCATGAAAGTGATTTTCGCCAGTCTCTGCTTAGGGCTGCATCAACAGCAAACAAACCATAGAGATAGAACTTGAAACTGCTTTCTTGTGTCAAGTTTCAAAGAGCTAGCACAAACCGTGTTTGATTTAGAGTTCCAAATACATGTATTCCAATAGGAGAAAACAGAGTGAAACCTAAAAATGAAAACGGTTACTGCAAACGAACGGTTTAACCTGGAAGAACGAAATTTGGTGAGCCAAGTGGTTTTCGTGTACTGATCATTACCTGAAAGAATCATCAAGATTGGGTGAAAAAATGTTTGCTGAGATTTCAGGCAACTCGTAGTTTTTTGGAAGCTTGGCATCCCCTTTCCATGAAACTGATTTTCGCCAGTCTCTGCTTAGGGCTACATCAACAGCAAACAAACCATAGAGATAGAAATGGAAACTGCTATATTGTGTCAAGTTTCAAAGAGCTAGCACAAGCCGTGTTTGATTTAGAGTTCCAAATACATGTATCCCTATCGGAAAAAACAGAGTGAAACCTAAAAATGAAAACGGTTACTGCAAACGAACGGTTTAAGCTAGAAGAACGAAATTTGGTGAGCCAAGTGGTTTTGGTATACTGATCATTACCTGAAAGAATCATCAAGATTGGGTGAAAAAATGTTTGCTGAGATTTCAGGCAACTCGTAGTTTTTTGGAAGCTTGGCAACCCCTTTCCATGAAAGTGATTTTCGCCAGTCTCTGCTTAGGGCAACATCAACAGCAAACAAACCATAGTGATAGAACTTGAAACTGCTTTCTTGTGTCAAGTTTCAAAGAGCTAGCACAAACCGTGTTTGATTTAGAGTTCCAAATACATGTATCCCTATAGGAGAAAACAGAGTGAAACCTAAAAATGAAAACGGTTACTGCAAACGAACGGTTTAACCTAGAAGAACGAAATTTGGTGAGCCAAGTGGTTTTGGTGTACTGATAATTACCTGAAAGAATCATCAAGATTGGGTGAAAAAATGTTTGCTGAGATTTCAGGCAACTCGTAGTTTTTTGGAAGCTTGGCAACACCTTTCCATGAAAGTGATTTTCGCCAGTCTCTGCTTAGGGCTACATAAACAGCAAACAAACCATTGAGATAGAACTGGAAACTGCTTTATTGTGTCAAGTTTCAGAGGGCTAGAACAAACCGTGTTTGATTTAGAGTTTCAAATACATGTATCCCTATGGAAGAAAACAGAGTGAAACCTAAAAATGAAAACGGTTACTGAAAACGAACGGTTTAACCTAGAAGAAAGAAATTTGGTGAGCCAAGTGGTTTTGGTGTACTGATCATTACCTGAAAGAATCATCAAGATTGGGTGAAAAAATGTTTGCTGAGATTTCAGGCAACTCGTAGTTTTTTGGAAGCTTGGCAAACCCTTTCCATGAAACTGATTTTCGCCAGTCTCTGCTTAGGCTACATCAACAGCAAACAAACCATAGAGATAGAAATGGAAACTGCTTTATTGTGTCAAGTTTCAAAGAGCTAGCAAAAACCGTGTTTGATTTAGAGTTCCAAGTACATGTATCCCTAAATGAGAAAATAGAGTGAAACCTGAAAATGAAAACGGTTATTGTAAACGAACGGTTTAACCTAGAAGAACGAAATTTGGTGAGCCAATTGGTTTTGGTGTACTGATCATTACGTGAAAGAATCATCAAGATTGGGTGAAAAAATGTTTGCTGAGATTCCAGGCAACTCATAGTTTTTTGGAAGCTTGGCAACCCCTTTCCATGAAAGTGATTTTCGCCAGTCTCTGCTTAGGGCTACATCAACAGGAAACAAACCATAGAAATAGAACTTGAAACTGCTTTATTGTGTCAAGTTTCAAAGAGCTAGCACAAACCGTGTTTGATTTAGAGTTCCAAATACATGTATCCCTATAGGAGAAAAGAGAGTGAAACCAAAAAATGAAAACGGTTTCTGCAAACGAACGGTTTAACCTAGAAGAACGAAATTTGGTGACCCAAGTGGTTTTAGTGTACTGGACATTACCTGAAAGAATCATCAAGATTGGGTGAGAAAATGTTTGCTGAGATTTCAGGCAACTCGTAGTTTTTTGGAAGCTTGGCAACCCCTTTCCATGAAAGTGATTTTCGCCAGTCTCTGCTTAGGGCTACATCAACAGCAAACAAAGCATAGAGATAGAACTTGAAACTGCTTTATTGTTTCAAGTTTCAAAGAGGTAGCACAAACCGTGTTTGATTTAGAGTTTCAAATACATGTATGCTTATAGGAGAAAACAGTGAAACCTAAAAATGAAAACAATTACTGCAAACGAACGGTTTAACCTAGAAGAACGAAATTTGGTGAGCTAAGTGGTTTTGGTGTACTGATCATTACCTGAAAGAATCATCAAGATTGGGTGAAAAAATGTTTGCTGAGATTTCAGGCAACTCGTAGTTTTTTGGAAACTTGGCAACCCCTTTCCATGGAAGTGATTTTTGCGAGTCTCTGCTTAGGGCTACATCAACAGCAAACAAACCATAGAGATAGAACTTGAAACTGCTTTATTGTGTCAAGTTTCAAAGAGCTAGCACAAACCGTGTTTGATTTAGAGTTCCAAATACATGTGTCCCTATAGGAGAAAACAGAGTGAAACCTAAAAATGTAAACGGTTACTGCAAAGGAACGGTTTAACCTAGAAGAACGAAATTTGGTGAGCCAAGTGGTTTTCGTTTACTGATCATTACCTGAAAGAATCATCAAGATTGGGTGAAAAAATGTTTGCTGAGATTTCAGGCAACTCGTAGTTTTTGGAAGCTTGGTAACCCCTTTCCATGAAAGTGATTTTCGCCACTCTTTGCTTAGGGCTACATCAACAGCAAACAAACCATCGAGATAGACCTTGAAACTGCTTTATTGTGTCAAGTTTCAAAGAGCTAGCACAAACCGTGTTTGATTTAGAGTTCCAAGTACATGTATCCCTATATGAGAAAAAAGAGTGAAACCTGAAAATGAAAACGGTTACTGCAAACGAACGGTTTAACCTAGAAGAACGAAATTTGGTGAGCCAAGTGGTTTTGGTGTACTGATCATTACTTGAAAGAATCATCAAGATTGGGTGAAAAAATGTTTGCTGAGATTCCAGGCAACTCGTAGTTTTTTGGAAGCTTGGCAACCCCTTTCCATGAAAGTGATTTTCGCCAGTCTCTGCTTAGGGCTACATCAACAGCAAACAAACCATAGAGATAGAACTTGAAACTGCTGTATTGTGTCAAGTTTCAAAGAGCTAGCACAAACCGTGTTTGATTTAGAGTTCCAAATACATGTATCCCTATAGGAGAAAACAGAATGAAACCTAAAAATGAAAACGGTTACTGCAAACGAACGGATTAACCTAGATGAACGAAATTTGGTGAAGCAGGTGGTTTTGGTGTACTGATCATTACCTGAAAGAATCATCAAGATTGGGTGAAAAAATGTTTTCTGAGATTTCAGGCAACTCCTCGTTTTTTGGAAGCTTGGCAACCCCTTTTTATCAAAGTGATTTTCGCCAGTCTCTGCTTAGGGCTACATCAACAGAAAACAAACCATAGAAATATAACTTGAATCTGCTTTATTGTGTCAAGTTTCAAAGAGCTAGCACAAACCGTGTTTGATTTAGAGTTCCAAAAATTGTATCCCTATAGGAGAAAACAGAGTGAAACCTAAAAATGAAAACGGTTACTGCAAACAAACTGTTTAACCTAGAAAAACGAAATTTGGTGAGCCAAGTGGTTTTGTTGTACTGATCATTACCTGAAAGAATCATCAAGATTGGGTTAAAAAATGTTTGCTGAGATTGTAGGCAACTCGTCGTTTTTTGGAAGCTTGGCAACCCCTTTCCATGAAAGTGATTTTCCCCAGTCTCTGCTTAGGGCTACATCAACAGCAAACAAACCATAAAGATAGAACTTGAAACTGCTTCATTGTGTCTAGTATCAAAGAGGTAGCACAAACCGTGTTTGATTTAGAGTTCCAAATACATGTATCCCTATAGGAGAAAACATAGTGAAACCTAAAAATGAAAACCGTTACTGCAAACGAACGGTTTAATCTAGAAGAACGAAATTTGGTGAAGCAAGTGGTTTTGGTGTACTGATCATTACCTGAAAGAATCATCAAGATTGGGTAAAAAAATGTTTGCTGAGATTTCAGGCAACTCGTAGTTTTTTAGAAGCTTGGCAACCCCTTTCCATGAAAGTGATTTTCGCCAGTCTCTGCTTAGGGCTACATCAACAGCAAACAAACCATAGAGATAGAACTTGAAACTGCTTTATTGTGTCAAGTTTCAAAGAGCTAGTACAAACCGTGTTTGATTTAGAGTTCCAAATATATGTATCCCTATAGGAGAAAACAGAGTGAAACCTAAAAATGAAAACGGTTACTGCAAACGAACGTTTTAACCTAGAAGAACAAAATTTGGTGAGCCAAGTGGTTTTGGTGTACTGATCATTACCTCAAAGAATAATCAAGATTGGGTGAAAAAATGTTTGCTGAGATTTCAGGCAACTCGTAGTTTTTTGGAAGCTTGGCAATTTCTTTAATAGGAAGTGATTTTTGACAGTCTCTGCTTAGGGCTACATCAAAAACAAACAAACCATAGAGAGAGAACATGAAACTGCTTTATTGTGTCAAGTTTCAAAGAGCTAGCACAAACCGTGTTTCATTTAGAGTTCAAAATACATGTATTCCTATAGGAGACAACAGAGTGAAACCTAAAAATGAAAACGGTTACTGCAAACGAACGGTTTAACCTAGAAGAACGAAATTTCGTCAGCCTAGTGGTTTTTGTGTACTGATCATTACCTGAAAGAATCATCAAGATTGGGTGAAAAAATGTTTGCTGAGATTTCAGGCAACTCGTAGTTTTTTGGAAGCTTGGCAACCCCTTTCCATGAAAGTGATTTTCGCCAGTCTCTGCTTAGGGCTACATCAACAGCAAAGAAACCATAGAGAAAGAACTTGAAACTTCTTTATTGTGTCAAGTTTCAAAGAGCTAGCACAAACCGTGTTTGATTTAGAGTTCCAAATACATGTATACCTATAGGAGAAAACAGAGTGAGACCTAAAAATGAAAACGTTTACTGAAAACGAACGTTTTAACCTAGAAGAACGAAATTTGGTGAGTCAAGTGGTTTTTCTGTCCTGATCATTACCTGCAAGAATCATCAAGATTTGGTCAAAAAATGTTTGCTGAGATTCCAGGCAACTGTAGTTTTTTGAAAGCTTGGCAACCCCTTTCCATGAAAGTGATTTTCGCCAGTCTCTGCTTAGGGCTACATCAACAGCAAACAAAGCATAGACATAGAACTTGAAACTGCTTTATTGTGTCAAGTTTCAAAGAGCTATCACAAACCGTGTTTGATTTAGAGTTCCAAATACATGTATCCCTATAGGAGAAAACAGAGTGAAACCTAGAAATGAAAACGGTTACTGGAAACGAACGGATTAACCTAGAAGAACGAAATTTGGTGAGCCAAGTAGTTTTGGTGTACTGATCACTACCTGAAAGAATCATCAAGATTGGTTGAAAAAATGTTTGCTGAGATTTCAGGCAACTCATAGTTTTTGGAAGCTTGGTAACCCCTTTCCATGAAAGTGATTTTCGACACTCTCTGCTTAGGGCTACATCAACAGCAAACAAACCATCGAGATAGACCTTTAAACTGCTTTATTGTGTCAAGTTTCAAAGAGCTAGCACAAACCGTGTTTGATTTAGAGTTCCAAGTACATGTATCCCTATATGAGAAAAAAGAGTGAAACCTGAAAATGAAAACGGTTACTGCAAACGAACGGTTTAACCTAGAAGAACGAAATTTGGTGAGCCAAGTGGTTTTGGTGTACTGATCATTACTTGAAAGAATCATCAAGATTGGGTAAAAAATATTTGCTGAGTTTCCAGGCAACTTCATAGTTTTTTGGAAGCTTGGCAACCCCTTTCCATGAAAGTGATTTTCGCCAGTCTCTGCTTAGGGGTACATCAACAGCAAACAAACCATAGAAATAGAACTTGAAACGGCTTTATTGTGTCAAGTTTCAAAGAGCTAGCACAAACCGTGTTAGATTTAGAGTTCCAAATACATGTATCCCTATAGGAGAAAACAGAGTGAAACCTAAAATGAAAACGGTTACTGCAAACGAACGGTTTAACCTAGAAGAATGAAATTTGGTGAGCCAAGTGGTTTTTGTGTACTGATCATTACCTGAAAGAATCATCAAGATCGGGTGAAAAAATGTTTGCTGAGATTTCAGTCAACTCGTAGTTTTTTAGAAGCTTGGCAACCCCTTTCAATGAAAGTGATTTTCGCCAGTCTCTGCTTAGGGCTACATCAACAGAAAACAAACCATAGAGATAGAACTTGAAACTTCTTTATTGTGTCAAGTTTCAAAGAGCTAGCACAAACCGTGTTTGATTTAGAGTTCCAAGTACATGTATCCCTATATGAGAAAAAAAGAGTGAAACCTGAAAATGAAAACGGTTACTGCAAACGAACGGTTTAACCTAGAAGAACGAAATTTGGTGAGCCAAGTGGTTTTGGTGTACTGATCATTACTTGAAAGAATCATCAAGATTGGGTGAAAAAATGTTTGCTGAGATTCCAGGCAACTCGTAGTTTTTTGGAAGCTTGGCAACCCCTTTCCATGAAAGTGATTTTCGCCAGTCTCTGCTTAGGGCTACATCAACAGCAAACAAACAATAGAGATAGAACTTGAAACTGCTGTATTGTGTCAAGTTTCAAAGAGCTAGCACAAACCGTGTTTGATTTAGAGTTCCAAATACATGTATCCCTATAGGAGAAAACAGAGTGAAACCTAAAAATGAAAACGGTTACTGCAAACGAACGGATTAACCTAGATGAACGAAATTTGGTGAAGCAGGTGGTTTTGGTGTACTGATCATTACCTGAAAGAATCATCAAGATTGGGTGAAAAAATGTTTGCTGAGATTTCAGGCAACTCCTCGTTTTTTGGAAGCTTGGCAACCCCTTTTTATCAAAGTGATTTTCGCCAGTCTCTGCTTAGGGCTGCATCAACAGCAAACAAACCATAGAGATAGAACTTGAAACTGCTTTCTTGTGTCAAGTTTCAAAGAGCTAGCACAAACCGTGTTTGATTTAGAGTTCCAAATACATGTATTCCAATAGGAGAAAACAGAGTGAAACCTAAAAATGAAAACGGTTACTGCAAACGAACGGTTTAACCTGGAAGAACGAAATTTGGTGAGCCAAGTGGTTTTCGTGTACTGATCATTACCTGAAAGAATCATCAAGATTGGGTGAAAAAATGTTTGCTGAGATTTCAGGCAACTCGTAGTTTTTTGGAAGCTTGGCATCCCCTTTCCATGAAACTGATTTTCGCCAGTCTCTGCTTAGGGCTACATCAACAGCAAACAAACCATAGAGATAGAAATGGAAACTGCTATATTGTGTCAAGTTTCAAAGAGCTAGCACAAGCCGTGTTTGATTTAGAGTTCCAAATACATGTATCCCTATCGGAAAAAACAGAGTGAAACCTAAAAATGAAAACGGTTACTGCAAACGAACGGTTTAAGCTAGAAGAACGAAATTTGGTGAGCCAAGTGGTTTTGGTATACTGATCATTACCTGAAAGAATCATCAAGATTGGGTGAAAAAATGTTTGCTGAGATTTCAGGCAACTCGTAGTTTTTTGGAAGCTTGGCAACCCCTTTCCATGAAAGTGATTTTCGCCAGTCTCTGCTTAGGGCAACATCAACAGCAAACAAACCATAGTGATAGAACTTGAAACTGCTTTCTTGTGTCAAGTTTCAAAGAGCTAGCACAAACCGTGTTTGATTTAGAGTTCCAAATACATGTATCCCTATAGGAGAAAACAGAGTGAAACCTAAAAATGAAAACGGTTACTGCAAACGAATGGTTTAACCTAGAAGAACGAAATTTGGTGAGCCAAGTGGTTTTGGTGTACTGATAATTACCTGAAAGAATCATCAAGATTGGGTGAAAAAATATTTGCTGAGATTTCAGGCAACTCGTAGTTTTTTGGAAGCTTGGCAACACCTTTCCATGAAAGTGATTTTCGCCAGTCTCTGCTTAGGGCTACATAAACAGCAAACAAACCATTGAGATAGAACTGGAAACTGCTTTATTGTGTCAAGTTTCAGAGGGCTAGAACAAACCGTGTTTGATTTAGAGTTTCAAATACATGTATCCCTATGGAAGAAAACAGAGTGAAACCTAAAAATGAAAACGGTTACTGAAAACGAACGGTTTAACCTAGAAGAAAGAAATTTGGTGAGCCAAGTGGTTTTGGTGTACTGATCATTACCTGAAAGAATCATCAAGATTGGGTGAAAAAATGTTTGCTGAGATTTCAGGCAACTCGTAGTTTTTTGGAAGCTTGGCAAACCCTTTCCATGAAACTGATTTTCGCCAGTCTCTGCTTAGGCTACATCAACAGCAAACAAACCATAGAGATAGAAATGGAAACTGCTTTATTGTGTCAAGTTTCAAAGAGCTAGCAAAAACCGTGTTTGATTTAGAGTTCCAAGTACATGTATCCCTAAATGAGAAAATAGAGTGAAACCTGAAAATGAAAACGGTTATTGTAAACGAACGGTTTAACCTAGAAGAACGAAATTTGGTGAGCCAATTGGTTTTGGTGTACTGATCATTACGTGAAAGAATCATCAAGATTGGGTGAAAAAATGTTTGCTGAGATTCCAGGCAACTCATAGTTTTTTGGAAGCTTGGCAACCCCTTTCCATGAAAGTGATTTTCGCCAGTCTCTGCTTAGGGCTACATCAACAGGAAACAAACCATAGAAATAGAACTTGAAACTGCTTTATTGTGTCAAGTTTCAAAGAGCTAGCACAAACCGTGTTTGATTTAGAGTTCCAAATACATGTATCCCTATAGGAGAAAAGAGAGTGAAACCAAAAAATGAAAACGGTTTCTGCAAACGAACGGTTTAACCTAGAAGAACGAAATTTGGTGACCCAAGTGGTTTTAGTGTACTGGACATTACCTGAAAGAATCATCAAGATTGGGTGAGAAAATGTTTGCTGAGATTTCAGGCAACTCGTAGTTTTTTGGAAGCTTGGCAACCCCTTTCCATGAAAGTGATTTTCGCCAGTCTCTGCTTAGGGCTACATCAACAGCAAACAAAGCATAGAGATAGAACTTGAAACTGCTTTATTGTTTCAAGTTTCAAAGAGGTAGCACAAACCGTGTTTGATTTAGAGTTTCAAATAACATGTATGCTTATAGGAGAAAACAGTGAAACCTAAAAATGAAAACAATTACTGCAAACGAACGGTTTAACCTAGAAGAACGAAATTTGGTGAGCTAAGTGGTTTTGGTGTACTGATCATTACCTGAAAGAATCATCAAGATTGGGTGAAAAAATGTTTGCTGAGATTTCAGGCAACTCGTAGTTTTTTGGAAACTTGGCAACCCCTTTCCATGGAAGTGATTTTTGCGAGTCTCTGCTTAGGGCTACATCAACAGCAAACAAACCATAGAGATTAGAACTTGAAACTGCTTTATTGTGTCAAGTTTCAAAGAGCTAGCACAAACCGTGTTTGATTTAGAGTTCCAAATACATGTGTCCCTATAGGAGAAAACAGAGTGAAACCTAAAAATGTAAACGGTTACTGCAAAGGAACGGTTTAACCTAGAAGAACGAAATTTGGTGAGCCAAGTGGTTTTCGTTTACTGATCATTACCTGAAAAGAATCATCAAGATTGGGTGAAAAAATGTTTGCTGAGATTTCAGGCAACTCGTAGTTTTTGGAAGCTTGGTAACCCCTTTCCATGAAAGTGATTTTCGCCACTCTTTGCTTAGGCTACATCAACAGCAAACAAACCATCGAGATAGACCTTGAAACTGCTTTATTGTGTCAAGTTTCAAAGAGCTAGCACAAACCGTGTTTGATTTAGAGTTCCAAGTACATGTACCTATATGAGAAAAAAGAGTGAAACCTGAAAATGAAAACGGTTACTGCAAACGAACGGTTTAACCTAGAAGAACGAAATTTGGTGAGCCAAGTGGTTTTGGTGTACTGATCATTACTTGAAAGAATCATCAAGATTGGGTGAAAAAATGTTTGCTGAGATTCCAGGCAACTCGTAGTTTTTTGGAAGCTTGGCAACCCCTTTCCATGAAAGTGATTTTCGCCAGTCTCTGCTTAGGGCTACATCAACAGCAAACAAACCATAGAGATAGAACTTGAAACTGCTGTATTGTGTCAAGTTTCAAAGAGCTAGCACAAACCATGTTTGATTTAGAGTTCCAAATACATGTATCCCTATAGGAGAAAACAGAATGAAACCTAAAAATGAAAACGGTTACTGCAAACGAACGGATTAACCTAGATGAACGAAATTTGGTGAAGCAGGTGGTTTTGGTGTACTGATCATTACCTGAAAGAATCATCAAGATTGGGTGAAAAAATGTTTTCTGAGATTTCAGGCAACTCCTCGTTTTTTGGAAGCCTGGCAACCCCTTTTTATCAAAGTGATTTTCGCCAGTCTCTGCTTAGGGCTACATCAACAGAAAACAAACCATAGAAATATAACTTGAATCTGCTTTATTGTGTCAAGTTTCAAAGAGCTAGCACAAACCGTGTTTGATTTAGAGTTCCAAAAATTGTATCCCTATAGGAGAAAACAGAGTGAAACCTAAAAATGAAAACGGTTACTGCAAACAAACTGTTTAACCTAGAAAAACGAAATTTGGTGAGCCAAGTGGTTTTGTTGTACTGATCATTACCTGAAAGAATCATCAAGATTGGGTTAAAAAATGTTTGCTGAGATTGTAGGCAACTCGTCGTTTTTTGGAAGCTTGGCAACCCCTTTCCATGAAAGTGATTTTCCCCAGTCTCTGCTTAGGGCTACATCAACAGCAAACAAACCATAAAGATAGAACTTGAAACTGCTTCATTGTGTCTAGTATCAAAGAGGTAGCACAAACCGTGTTTGATTTAGAGTTCCAAATACATGTATCCCTATAGGAGAAAACATAGTGAAACCTAAAAATGAAAACCGTTACTGCAAACGAACGGTTTAATCTAGAAGAACGAAATTTGGTGAAGCAAGTGGTTTTGGTGTACTGATCATTACCTGAAAGAATCATCAAGATTGGGTAAAAAAATGTTTGCTGAGATTTCAGGCAACTCGTAGTTTTTTAGAAGCTTGGCAACCCCTTTCCATGAAAGTGATTTTCGCCAGTCTCTGCTTAGGGCTACATCAACAGCAAACAAACCATAGAGATAGAACTTGAAACTGCTTTATTGTGTCAAGTTTCAAAGAGCTAGTACAAACCGTGTTTGATTTAGAGTTCCAAATATATGTATCCCTATAGGAGAAAACAGAGTGAAACCTAAAAATGAAAACGGTTACTGCAAACGAACGTTTTAACCTAGAAGAACAAAATTTGGTGAGCCAAGTGGTTTTGGTGTACTGATCATTACCTCAAAGAATAATCAAGATTGGGTGAAAAAATGTTTGCTGAGATTTCAGGCAACTCGTAGTTTTTTGGAAGCTTGGCAATTTCTTTAATAGGAAGTGATTTTTGACAGTCTCTGCTTAGGGCTACATCAAAAACAAACAAACCATAGAGAGAGAACATGAAACTGCTTTATTGTGTCAAGTTTCAAAGAGCTAGCACAAACCGTGTTTCATTTAGAGTTCAAAATACATGTATTCCTATAGGAGACAACAGAGTGAAACCTAAAAATGAAAACGGTTACTGCAAACGAACGGTTTAACCTAGAAGAACGAAATTTGGTCAGCCTAGTGGTTTTTGTGTACTGATCATTACCTGAAAGAATCATCAAGATTGGGTGAAAAAATGTTTGCTGAGATTTCAGGCAACTCGTAGTTTTTTGGAAGCTTGGCAACCCCTTTCCATGAAAGTGATTTTCGCCAGTCTCTGCTTAGGGCTACATCAACAGCAAAGAAACCATAGAGAAAGAACTTGAAACTTCTTTATTGTGTCAAGTTTCAAAGAGCTAGCACAAACCGTGTTTGATTTAGAGTTCCAAATACATGTATACCTATAGGAGAAAACAGAGTGAGACCTAAAAATGAAAACGTTTACTGAAAACGAACGTTTTAACCTAGAAGAACGAAATTTGGTGAGTCAAGTGGTTTTTCTGTCCTGATCATTACCTGAAAGAATCATCAAGATTTGGTCAAAAAATGTTTGCTGAGATTCCAGGCAACTGTAGTTTTTTGGAAGCTTGGCAACCCCTTTCCATGAAAGTGATTTTCGCCAGTCTCTGCTTAGGGCTACATCAACAGCAAACAAAGCATAGACATAGAACTTGAAACTGCTTTATTGTGTCAAGTTTCAAAGAGCTATCACAAACCGTGTTTGATTTAGAGTTCCAAATACATGTATCCCTATAGGAGAAAACAGAGTGAAACCTAGAAATGAAAACGGTTACTGGAAACGAACGGATTAACCTAGAAGAACGAAATTTGGTGAGCCAAGTAGTTTTGGTGTATTGATCACTACCTGAAAGAATCATCAAGATTGGTTGAAAAAATGTTTGCTGAGATTTCAGGCAACTCATAGTTTTTGGAAGCTTGGTAACCCCTTTCCATGAAAGTGATTTTCGACACTCTCTGCTTAGGGCTACATCAACAGCAAACAAACCATCGAGATAGACCTTTAAACTGCTTTATTGTGTCAAGTTTCAAAGAGCTAGCACAAACCGTGTTTGATTTAGAGTTCCAAGTACATGTATCCCTATATGAGAAAAAAGAGTGAAACCTGAAAATGAAAACGGTTACTGCAAACGAACGGTTTAACCTAGAAGAACGAAATTTGGTGAGCCAAGTGGTTTTGCTGTACTGATCATTACTTGAAAGAATCATCAAGATTGGGTAAAAAATATTTGCTGAGTTTCCAGGCAACTCGTAGTTTTTTGGAAGCTTGGCAACCCCTTTCCATGAAAGTGATTTTCGCCAGTCTCTGCTTAGGGGTACATCAACAGCAAACAAACCATAGAAATAGAACTTGAAACGGCTTTATTGTGTCAAGTTTCAAAGAGCTAGCACAAACCGTGTTAGATTTAGAGTTCCAAATACATGTATCCCTATAGGAGAAAACAGAGTGAAACCTAAAATTGAAAACGGTTACTGCAAACGAACGGTTTAACCTAGAAGAATGAAATTTGGTGAGCCAAGTGGTTTTTGTGTACTGATCATTACCTGAAAGAATCATCAAGATCGGGTGAAAAAATGTTTGCTGAGATTTCAGTCAACTCGTAGTTTTTTAGAAGCTTGGCAACCCCTTTCAATGAAAGTGTTTTTCGCCAGTCTCTGCTTAGGGCTACATCAACAGAAAACAAACCATAGAGATAGAACTTGAAACTTCTTTATTGTGTCAAGTTTCAAAGAGCTAGCACAAACCGTGTTTGATTTAGAGTTCCAAGTACATGTATCCCTATATGAGAAAAAAGAGTGAAACCTGAAAATGAAAACGGTTACTGCAAACGAACGGTTTAACCTAGAAGAACGAAATTTGGTGAGCCAAGTGGTTTTGGTGTACTGATCATTACTTGAAAGAATCATCAAGATTGGGTGAAAAAATGTTTGCTGAGATTCCAGGCAACTCGTAGTTTTTTGGAAGCTTGGCAACCCCTTTCCATGAAAGTGATTTTCGCCAGTCTCTGCTTAGGGCTACATCAACAGCAAACAAACAATAGAGATAGAACTTGAAACTGCTGTATTGTGTCAAGTTTCAAAGAGCTAGCACAAACCGTGTTTGATTTAGAGTTCCAAATACATGTATCCCTATAGGAGAAAACAGAGTGAAACCTAAAAATGAAAACGGTTACTGCAAACGAACGGATTAACCTAGATGAACGAAATTTGGTGAAGCAGGTGGTTTTGGTGTACTGATCATTACCTGAAAGAATCATCAAGATTGGGTGAAAAAATGTTTGCTGAGATTTCAGGCAACTCCTCGTTTTTTGGAAGCTTGGCAACCCCTTTTTATCAAAGTGATTTTCGCCAGTCTCTGCTTAGGGCTACATCAACAGAAAACAAACCATAGAAATATAACTTGAATCTGCTTTATTGTGTCAAGTTTCAAAGAGCTAGCACAAACCGTGTTTGATTTAGAGTTCCAAATACATGTATCCCTATAGGAGAAAACAGAGTGAAACCTAAAAATGAAAACGGTTACTGCAAACAAACTGTTTAACCTAGAAAAACGAAATTTGGTGAGCCAAGTGGTTTTGTTGTACTGATCATTACCTGAAAGAATCATCAAGATTGGGTTAAAAAATGTTTGCTGAGATTGTAGGCAACTCGTCGTTTTTTGGAAGCTTGGCAACCCCTTTCCATGAAAGTGATTTTCCCCAGTCTCTGCTTAGGGCTACATCAACAGCAAACAAACCATAAAGATAGAACTTGAAACTGCTTCATTGTGTCTAGTATCAAAGAGGTAGCACAAACCGTGTTTGATTTAGAGTTCCAAATACATGTATCCCTATAGGAGAAAACATAGTGAAACCTAAAAATGAAAACCGTTACTGCAAACGAACGGTTTAATCTAGAAGAACGAAATTTGGTGAAGCAAGTGGTTTTGGTGTACTGATCATTACCTGAAAGAATCATCAAGATTGGGTAAAAAAATGTTTGCTGAGATTTCAGGCAACTCGTAGTTTTTTAGAAGCTTGGCAACCCCTTTCCATGAAAGTGATTTTCGCCAGTCTCTGCTTAGGGCTACATCAAGAGCAAACAAACCATAGAGATAGAACTTGAAACTGCTTTATTGTGTCAAGTTTCAAAGAGCTAGTACAAACCGTGTTTGATTTAGAGTTCCAAATATATGTATCCCTATAGGAGAAAACAGAGTGAAACCTAAAAATGAAAACGGTTACTGCAAACGAACGGTTTAACCTAGAAGAACAAAATTTGGTGAGCCAAGTGGTTTTGGTGTACTGATCATTACCTCAAAGAATAATCAAGATTGGGTGAAAAAATGTTTGCTGAGATTTCAGGCAACTCGTAGTTTTTTGGAAGCTTGGCAATTTCTTTAATAGGAAGTGATTTTTGACAGTCTCTGCTTAGGGCTACATCAAAAACAAACAAACCATAGAGAGAGAACATGAAACTGCTTTATTGTGTCAAGTTTCAAAGAGCTAGCACAAACCGTGTTTCATTTAGAGTTCAAAATACATGTATTCCTATAGGAGACAACAGAGTGAAACCTAAAAATGAAAACGGTTACTGCAAACGAACGGTTTAACCTAGAAGAACGAAATTTGGTCAGCCTAGTGGTTTTTGTGTACTGATCATTACCTGAAAGAATCATCAAGATTGGGTGAAAAAATGTTTGCTGAGATTTCAGGCAACTCGTAGTTTTTTGGAAGCTTGGCAACCCCTTTCCATGAAAGTGATTTTCGCCAGTCTCTGCTTAGGGCTACATCAACTGCAAAGAAATCATAGAGAAAGAACTTGAAACTTCTTTATTGTGTCAAGTTTCAAAGAGCTAGCACAAACCGTGTTTGATTTAGAGTTCCAAATACATGTATACCTATAGGAGAAAACAGAGTGAGACCTAAAAATGAAAACGGTTACTGAAAACGAACGGTTTAACCTAGAAGAACGAAATTTGGTGAGCCAAGTGGTTTTGGTTTACTGATCATTACCTGAAAGAATCATCAAGATTTGGTCAAAAAATGTTTGCTGAGATTCCAGGCAACTGTAGTTTTTTGGAAGCTTGGCAACCCCTTTCCATGAAAGTGATTTTCGCCAGTCTCTGCTTAGGGCTACATCAACAGCAAATAAAGCATAGACATAGAACTTGAAACTGCTTTATTGTGTCAAGTTTCAAAGAGCTATCACAAACCGTGTTTGATTTAGTGTTCCAAATACATGTATCCCTATAGGAGAAAACAGAGTGAAACCTAGAAATGAAAACGGTTACTGGAAACGAACGGATTAACCTAGAAGAACGAAATTTGGTGAGCCAAGTAGTTTTGGTGTACTGATCACTACCTGAAAGAATCATCAAGATTGGTTGAAAAAATGTTTGCTGAGATTTCAGGCAACTCATAGTTTTTGGAAGCTTGGTAACCCCTTTCCATGAAAGTGATTTTCGACACTCTCTGCTTAGGGCTACATCAACAGAAAACAAACCATAGAGATAGAACTTGAAACTTCTTTATTGTGTCAAGTTTCAAAGAGCTAGCACAAACCGTGTTTGATTTAGAGTTCCAAATACATGTATCCCTATCGGAAAAAACAGAGTGAAACCTAAAAATGAAAACGGTTACTGCAAACGAACGGTTTAAGCTAGAAGAACGAAATTTGGTGAGCCAAGTGGTTTTGGTATACTGATCATTACCTGAAAGAATCATCAAGATTGGGTGAAAAAATGTTTGCTGAGATTTCAGGCAACTCGTAGTTTTTTGGAAGCTTGGCAACCCCTTTCCATGAAAGTGATTTTCGCCAGTCTCTGCTTAGGGCAACATCAACAGCAAACAAACCATAGTGATAGAACTTGAAACTTCTTTCTTGTGTCAAGTTTCAAAGAGCTAGCACAAACCGTGTTTGATTTAGAGTTCCAAATACATGTATCCCTATAGGAGAAAACAGAGTGAAACCTAAAAATGAAAACGGTTACTGCAAACGAACGGTTTAACCTAGAAGAACGAAATTTGGTGAGCCAAGTGGTTTTGGTGTACTGATAATTACCTGAAAGAATCATCAAGATTGGGTGAAAAAATGTTTGCTGAGATTTCAGGCAACTCGTAGTTTTTTGGAAGCTTGGCAACACCTTTCCATGAAAGTGATTTTCGCCAGTCTCTGCTTAGGGCTACATAAACAGCAAACAAACCATTGAGATAGAACTGGAAACTGCTTTATTGTGTCAAGTTTCAGAGGGCTAGAACAAACCGTGTTTGATTTAGAGTTTCAAATACATGTATCCCTATGGAAGAAAACAGAGTGAAACCTAAAAATGAAAACGGTTACTGAAAACGAACGGTTTAACCTAGAAGAAAGAAATTTGGTGAGCCAAGTGGTTTTGGTGTACTGATCATTACCTGAAAGAATCATCAAGATTGGGTGAAAAAATGTTTGCTGAGATTTCAGGCAACTCGTAGTTTTTTGGAAGCTTGGCAAACCCTTTCCATGAAACTGATTTTCGCCAGTCTCTGCTTAGGCTACATCAACAGCAAACAAACCATAGAGATAGAAATGGAAACTGCTTTATTGTGTCAAGTTTCAAAGAGCTAGCAAAAACCGTGTTTGATTTAGAGTTCCAAGTACATGTATCCCTATATGAGAAAATAGAGTGAAACCTGAAAATGAAAACGGTTATTGTAAACGAACGGTTTAACCTAGAAGAACGAAATTTGGTGAGCCAATTGGTTTTGGTGTACTGATCATTACGTGAAAGAATCATCAAGATTGGGTGAAAAAATGTTTGCTGAGATTCCAGGCAACTCATAGTTTTTTGGAAGCTTGGCAACCCCTTTCCATGAAAGTGATTTTCGCCAGTCTCTGCTTAGGGCTACATCAACAGGAAACAAACCATAGAAATAGAACTTGAAACTGCTTTATTGTGTCAAGTTTCAAAGAGCTAGCACAAACCGTGTTTGATTTAGAGTTCCAAATACATGTATCCCTATAGGAGAAAAGAGAGTGAAACCAAAAAATGAAAACGGTTTCTGCAAACGAACGGTTTAACCTACAAGAACGAAATTTGGTGACCTAAGTGGTTTTAGTGTACTGGACATTACCTGAAAGAATCATCAAGATTGGGTGAGAAAATGTTTGCTGAGATTTCAGGCAACTCGTAGTTTTTTGGAAGCTTGGCAACCCCTTTCCATGAAAGTGATTTTCGCCAGTCTCTGCTTAGGGCTACATCAACAGCAAACAAAGCATAGAGATACAACTTGAAACTGCTTTATTGTTTCAAGTTTCAAAGAGGTAGCACAAACCGTGTTTGATTTAGAGTTTCAAATACATGTATGCTTATAGGAGAAAACAGTGAAACCTAAAAATGAAAACAATTACTGCAAACGAACGGTTTAACCTAGAAGAACGAAATTTGGTGAGCTAAGTGGTTTTGGTGTACTGATCATTACCTGAAAGAATCATCAAGATTGGGTGAAAAAATGTTTGCTGAGATTTCAGGCAACTAGTAGTTTTTTGGAAACTTGGCAACCCCTTTCCATGGAAGTGATTTTTGCGAGTCTCTGCTTAGGGCTACATCAACAGCAAACAAACCATAGAGATAGAACTTGAAACTGCTTTATTGTGTCAAGTTTCAAAGAGCTAGCACAAACCGTGTTTGATTTAGAGTTCCAAATACATGTGTCCCTATAGGAGAAAACAGAGTGAAACCTAAAAATGTAAACGGTTACTGCAAAGGAACGGTTTAACCTAGAAGAACGAAATTTGGTGAGCCAAGTGGTTTTCGTTTACTGATCATTACCTGAAAGAATCATCAAGATTGGGTGAAAAAATGTTTGCTGAGATTTCAGGCAACTCGTAGTTTTTGGAAGCTTGGTAACCCCTTTCCATGAAAGTGATTTTCGCCACTCTTTGCTTAGGGCTACATCAACAGCAAACAAACCATCGAGATAGACCTTGAAACTGCTTTATTGTGTCAAGTTTCAAAGAGCTAGCACAAACCGTGTTTGATTTAGAGTTCCAAGTACATGTATCCCTATATGAGAAAAAAGAGTGAAACCTGAAAATGAAAACGGTTACTGCAAACGAACGGTTTAACCTAGAAGAACGAAATTTGGTGAGCCAAGTGGTTTTGGTGTACTGATCATTACTTGAAAGAATCATCAAGATTGGGTGAAAAAATGTTTGCTGAGATTCCAGGCAACTCGTAGTTTTTTGGAAGCTTGGCAACCCCTTTCCATGAAAGTGATTTTCGCCAGTCTCTGCTTAGGGCTACATCAACAGCAAACAAACCATAGAGATAGAACTTGAAACTGCTTTATTGTGTCAAGTTTCAAAGAGCTAGCACAAACCGTGTTTGATTTAGAGTTCCAAATACATGTATCCCTATAGGAGAAAACAGAGTGAAACCTAAAAATGAAAACGGTTACTGCAAACGAACGGATTAACCTAGATGAACGAAATTTGGTGAAGCAGGTGGTTTTGGTGTACTGATCATTACCTGAAAGAATCATCAAGATTGGGTGAAAAAATGTTTTCTGAGATTTCAGGCAACTCCTCGTTTTTTGGAAGCTTGGCAACCCCTTTTTATCAAAGTGATTTTCGCCAGTCTCTGCTTAGGGCTACATCAACAGAAAACAAACCATAGAAATATAACTTGAATCTGCTTTATTGTGTCAAGTTTCAAAGAGCTAGCACAAACCGTGTTTGATTTAGAGTTCCAAAAATTGTATCCCTATAGGAGAAAACAGAGTGAAACCTAAAAATGAAAACGGTTACTGCAAACAAACTGTTTAACCTAGAAAAACGAAATTTGGTGAGCCAAGTGGTTTTGTTGTACTGATCATTACCTGAAAGAATCATCAAGATTGGGTTAAAAAATGTTTGCTGAGATTGTAGGCAACTCGTCGTTTTTTGGAAGCTTGGCAACCCCTTTCCATGAAAGTGATTTTCCCCAGTCTCTGCTTAGGGCTACATCAACAGCAAACAAACCATAAAGATAGAACTTGAAACTGCTTCATTGTGTCTAGTATCAAAGAGGTAGCACAAACCGTGTTTGATTTAGAGTTCCAAATACATGTATCCCTATAGGAGAAAACAGAGTGAAACCTAAAAATGAAAACCGTTACTGCAAACGAACGGTTTAATCTAGAAGAACGAAATTTGGTGAAGCAAGTGGTTTTGGTGTACTGATCATTACCTGAAAGAATCATCAAGATTGGGTAAAAAAATGTTTGCTGAGATTTCAGGCAACTCGTAGTTTTTTAGAAGCTTGGCAACCCCTTTCCATGAAAGTGATTTTCGCCAGTCTCTGCTTAGGGCTACATCAACAGCAAACAAACCATAGAGATAGAACTTGAAACTGCTTTATTGTGTCAAGTTTCAAAGAGCTAGTACAAACCGTGTTTGATTTAGAGTTCCAAATATATGTATCCCTATAGGAGAAAACAGAGTGAAACCTAAAAATGAAAACGGTTACTGCAAACGAACGGTTTAACCTAGAAGAACAAAATTTGGTGAGCCAAGTGGTTTTGGTGTACTGATCATTACCTCAAAGAATAATCAAGATTGGGTGAAAAAATGTTTGCTGAGATTTCAGGCAACTCGTAGTTTTTTGGAAGCTTGGCAATTTCTTTAATAGGAAGTGATTTTTGACTGTCTCTTCTTAGGGCTACATCAAAAACAAACAAACCATAGAGAGAGAACATGAAACTGCTTTATTGTGTCAAGTTTCAAAGAGCTAGCACAAACCGTGTTTCATTTAGAGTTCAAAATACATGTATTCCTATAGGAGACAACAGAGTGAAACCTAAAAATGAAAACGGTTACTGCAAACGAACGGTTTAACCTAGAAGAACGAAATTTGGTCAGCCTAGTGGTTTTTGTGTACTGATCATTACCTGAAAGAATCATCAAGATTGGGTGAAAAAATGTTTGCTGAGATTTCAGGCAACTCGTAGTTTTTTGGAAGCTTGGCAACCCCTTTCCATGAAAGTGATTTTCGCCAGTCTCTGCTTAGGGCTACATCAACAGCAAAGAAACCATAGAGAAAGAACTTGAAACTTCTTTATTGTGTCAAGTTTCAAAGAGCTAGCACAAACCGTGTTTGATTTAGAGTTCCAAATACATGTATACCTATAGGAGAAAACAGAGTGAGACCTAAAAATGAAAACGGTTACTGAAAACGAACGGTTTAACCTAGAAGAACGAAATTTGGTGAGCCAAGTGGTTTTGGTTTACTGATCATTACCTGAAAGAATCATCAAGATTTGGTCAAAAAATGTTTGCTGAGATTCCAGGCAACTCGTAGTTTTTTGGAAGCTTGGCAACCCCTTTCCATGAAAGTGATTTTCGCCAGTCTCTGCTTAGGGCTACATCAACAGCAAACAAAGCATAGACATAGAACTTGAAACTGCTTTATTGTGTCAAGTTTCAAAGAGCTATCACAAACCGTGTTTGATTTAGAGTTCCAAATACATGTATCCCTATAGGAGAAAACAGAGTGAAACCTAGAAATGAAAACGGTTACTGGAAACGAACGGATTAACCTAGAAGAACGAAATTTGGTGAGCCAAGTAGTTTTGGTGTACTGATCACTACCTGAAAGAATCATCAAGATTGGTTGAAAAAATGTTTGCTGAGATTTCAGGCAACTCATAGTTTTTGGAAGCTTGGTAACCCCTTTCCATGAAAGTGATTTTCGACACTCTCTGCTTAGGGCTACATCAACAGCAAACAAACCATCGAGATAGACCTTTAAACTGCTTTATTGTGTCAAGTTTCAAAGAGCTAGCACAAACCGTGTTTGATTTAGAGTTCCAAGTACATGTATCCCTATATGAGAAAAAAGAGTGAAACCTGAAAATGAAAACGGTTACTGCAAACGAACGGTTTAACCTAGAAGAACGAAATTTGGTGAGCCAAGTGGTTTTGGTGTACTGATCATTACTTGAAAGAATCATCAAGATTGGGTAAAAAATATTTGCTGAGTTTCCAGGCAACTCGTAGTTTTTTGGAAGCTTGGCAACCCCTTTCCATGAAAGTGATTTTCGCCAGTCTCTGCTTAGGGGTACATCAACAGCAAAAAAACCATAGAAATAGAACTTGAAACGGCTTTATTGTGTCAAGTTTCAAAGAGCTAGCACAAACCGTGTTAGATTTAGAGTTCCAAATACATGTATCCCTATAGGAGAAAACAGAGTGAAACCTAAAAATGAAAACGGTTACTGCAATCGAACGGTTTAACCTAGAAGAATGAAATTTGGTGAGCCAAGTGGTTTTTGTGCACTGATCATTACCTGAAAGAATCATCAAGATCGGGTGAAAAAATGTTTGCTGAGATTTCAGTCAACTCGTAGTTTTTTAGAAGCTTGGCAACCCCTTTCAATGAAAGTGATTTTCGCCAGTCTCTGCTTAGGGTTACATCAACAATAAACAAACCATAGAGATAGAACTTGAAACTGCTTTATTGTGTCAAGTTTCAAAGAGCTAGCAAAAACCGTGTTTCATTTAGAGTTCCAAATACATGTATCCCTATAGGAGAAAACGGAGTGAAACCTAAAAATGAAAAAGGTTACTGCAAACGAACGGTTTAACCTAGAAGAACGAAATTTGGTGAGACAAGTGGTTTTGGTGTACTAATCATTACCTGACAGAATCATCAAGATTGGGTGAAAAAATGTTTGCTGAGATTTCAGGCAACTCGTAGTTTTTTGGAAGCTTGGCAACCCCTTTCCATGAAAGTGATTTTCGCCAGTCTCTGCTTACGGCTACATCAATAGCAAAGGAAGCATAGAGAAAGAAGTTGAAACTGCTTTATTGTGTCAAGTTTGAAAGAACTAGTACAAACCATGTTTGATTTAGAGTTCCAAATACATGTATCCCTATAGGAGAAAACAGAGTGAAACCTAAAAATGAAAACGGTTACTGCAAACGAACGGTTTAACCTAGAAGAACGAAATTTGGTGAGCCAAGTGGATTTGGTGTACTGATCATTACCAAAAAGAATCATCAAGATTGGGTGAAAAAATATTTGCTGAGATTTCAGGCAACTCGTAGTTTTCTGGAAGCTTGGCAACCCCTTTCCATGAAAGAGATTTTCGCCACTCTCTGCTTAGGACAAAATCAACACCAAACAAACCATAGAGATAGAACTTTAAACTGCTTTATTGTGTCAAGTTTCAAAGAGCTAGCAAAAACCGTGTTTCATTTAGAGTTCCAAATATATGTATCCCTATAGGAGAAAACGGAGTGAAACCTAAAAATAAAAACGGTTACTGCAAACGAACGGTTTAACCTAGAAGAACGAAATTGGGTGAGCCAAGTGGTTTTAGTTTACTGATCATTACCTGAAAGAATCATCAAGATTGGGTGAAAAAATGTTTGCTGAGATTTCAGGCAACTCGTAGTTTTTTGGAAGCTTGGCAACCCATTTCTATGAAAGTGATTTTCGCCAGTCTCGCTTAGGGCTACATCAACAGCAAACAAAGCATAGAGATAGAACTTGAAACTGCTTTATTGTGTCAAGTTTCAAAGAGCTAGCACAAACCGTGTTTGATTTAGAGTTCAAAATACATGTATTCCTATAGGAGACAACAGAGTGAAACCTAAAAATGAAAACGGTTACTGCAGACGAACGGTTTAAATTAGAAGAACGAAATTTAATCAGCCTAGTGGTTTTGGTGTACTGATCATTACCTGAAAGAATCATCAAGATTGGGTGAAAAAATGTTTGCTGAGATTTCAGGCAACTCGTAGTTTTTTGGAAGCTTGGCAACCCCTTTCCATGAAAGTGATTTTCGCCAGTCTCTGCTTAGGGCTACATCAACAGCAAACAAACCATAGAGATAGAACATGAAACTTCTTTATTGTGTCTAGTTTCAAAGAGCTAGCACAAACCGTGTTTGATTTAGAGTTCCAAATACTTGTATCCCTAGAGGAGAAAACAGAGTGAAACCTAAAAATGAAAACGTTTACTGAAAACGAACGTTTTAACCTAGAAGAACGAAATTTGGTGAGTCAAGTGGTTTTTGTGTCCTGATCATTACCTGAAAGAATCATCAAGATTGGGTGAAAAAATGTTTGCTGAGATTTCAGGCAACTCGTAGTTTTTTGGAAGCTTGGCAACCCCTTTCCATGAAAGTGATTTTCGCCAGTCTCTGCTTAGGGCTACATCAACACCAAACAAACCATAGAGATAGAACTTGAAACTGCTTTATTGTGTCAAGTTTCAAAGAGCTAGCACAAACCGTGTTTGATTTAGAGTTCCAAATACATGTATCTCTATAGGAGAAAACAGAGTGAAACCTAAAAATGAAAACGGTTACTGCAAACGAACGGTTTAACCTAGAAGAACGAAATTTGGTGAGTCAAGTGGTTTTGGTGTACTGATCATTACCTAAAAGAATCATCAAGATTGGGTGAAAAAATGTTTGCTGAGATTTCAGGAAACTCGTAGTTTTTTGGAAGCTTGGCAAGTTCTTTCCATGAAAGTGATTTTCGCCAGTCTCTGCTTAGGGCTACATCAACAGCAAACAAAGCATAGAGATAGAACTTGATACTGCTTTATTGTGTCAAGTTTCAAAGAGCTAGCACAAACCGTGTTTCATTTAGAGTTCAAAATACATGTATCCCTATAGGAGAAAACAGAGTGAAACCTAAAAATGAAAACGGTTACTGCAAACGAACGGTTTAACCTAGAAGAATGAAATTAGGTGAGCCAAGAGGTTTTGGTATACTGATCTTTACCTGAAAGAATCATCAAGATTGGGTGAAAAAATGTTTCCTGAGATTTCAGGCAACTCGTAGTTTTTTGGAATCTTGGCAACCCCTTTTTATGAAAGTGATTTTCGCCAGTCTCTGCTTAGGGCTACATCAACAGCAAACAAAGCAGAGAGATAGAACTTGAAACTACTTTATTGTGTCAAGTTTCAAAGAGCTAGCACAAACCGTGTTTGATTTAGAGTTCCAAATACATGTATCCCTAAAGGAGAAAATAGAGTGAAACCTAAAAATGAAAACGGTTACTGCAAACGAACGGTTTAACCTGGAAGAACGTAATTTTTGAGCCAAGTGGTTTTGGTGTACTGATGATTACCTGAAAGAATCATCAAGATTGGGTGAAAAAATGTTTGCTGAGATTTCAGGCAACTCATAGTTTTTTGGAAGCTTGGCAACCCCTTTCAATGACAGTGATTTTCGCCAGTCTCTGCTAAGGGGTACATTAATAGCAAACAAAGCATAGAGATAGAACTTGAAACTGCTTTATTGTGTCAAGTATCAAAGAGCTAGCACAAACCGTGTTTGATTTAGTTTTCAAAATACATGTATTTCTATAGAAGAAAACAGAGTGAAACCTAAAAATGAAAACAGTTACTGCAAACGAATGGTTTAACCTAGAAGAACGAAATTTGGTGAGCCAAATGGTTTTGGTGTACTGATCATTACTTGAAAGAATCATCAAGATTGGGTGAAAAAATGTTTGCTGAGATTTCAGGCAACACGTAGTTTTTTAAAAGCTTGGCATCCCCTTTCCATGGAAGTGATTTTCGCCAGTCTCTGCTTAGGGCTACATCAACAGCAGACAAAGCATAGAGATAGAACTTGAAACTGCTTTATTGTGTCAAGTATCAAAGAGCTAACACAAACCGTGTTTGATTTAGTGTTCAAAAACACGTATCTCTATAGGAGAAAAGAGAGTGAAACCTAAAAATGAAAATGGTTACTGCAAACGAACGGTTTAACCTAGAAGAATGAAATTTGGTGAGCCAAGTGGTTTTGGTGTACTGATCAGTACCTGAAAGAATCATCAAGATTGGGTGAAAAAATGTTTGCTGAGATTTCAGGCAACTCGTAGTTTTTTGGAAGCTTGGCAACTTCTTTCCAAGAAAGTGATTTTCGCCAGTCTCTGCTTAGGGCTACATCAACAGCAAACAAAGCATAGAGATAGAACTTGAAACTGCTTTATTGTGTCAAGTTTCAAAGAGCTAGCACAAACCGTGTTTCATTTAGAGTTCAAAATACATGTATCCCTATAGGAGAAAACAGAGTGAAACCTAAAAATGAAAACGGTTACTGCAAACGAACGATTTAACCTAGAAGAATGAAATTTGGTGAGCCAAGTGGTTTTGGTGTACTGATCAGTACCTGAAAGAATCATCAAGATTGGGTGAAAAAATGTTTGCTGAGATTTCAGGCAACTCGTAGTTTTTTGGAAGCTTGGCAACTTCTTTCCAAGAAAGTGATTTTCGCCAGTCTCTGCTTAGGGGTACATCAACAGCAAACAAACCATAGAAATAGAACTTGAAACGGCTTTATTGTGTCAAGTTTCAAAGAGCTAGCACAAACCGTGTTTGATTTAGAGTTCCAAATACATGTATCCCTATAGGAGAAAAGAGAGTGAACCCTAAAAATGAAAACGGTTACTGCAAACGAACAGTTTAACCTAGAAAAACGAAAGTTAGTGAGCCATGTGGTTTTGGTGTACTGATCATTAACTGAAAGAATCATCAAGATTGGTTGAAAAAATGTTTGCTGAGATTTCAGGCAACTCGTAGTTTTTTGGAAGCTTGGCAACCCCTTTCCATTAAAGTGATTTTCGCCAGTCTCTGCTTAGGGCTACATCAACAGAAAACAAACCATAGAGATAGAACTTGAAACTGCTTTATTGTGTCAAGTTTCAAAGAGCTAGCACAAACCGTGTTTGATTTAGAGTTCCAAATACATGTATCCCTATAGGAGAAAACAGAGTGAAACCTAAAAATGAAAACAGTTACTGCAAACGAACGGATTAACCTAGATGAACGAAATTTGGTGAAGCAAGTGGTTTTGGTGTACTGATCATTACCTGAAAGAATCATCAAGATTGGGTAAAAAAATGTTTGCTGAGATTTCAGGCAACTCGTAGTTTTTTAGAAGCTTGGCAACCCCTTTCCATGAAAGTGATTTTCGCCAGTCTCTGCTTAGGGCTACATCAATAGCAAAGGAAGCATAGAGATAGAACTTGAAACTGCTTTATTGTGTCAAGTTTCAGAGTGCTAGCACAAACCGTGTTTGATTTAGAGTTCCAACTACATGTATCCCTATAGGAGAAAACAGAGTGAAACCTAAAAATGAAAACGGTTACTGAAAACGAACGGCTTAACCTAGAAGAATAAAATTTGGTGAGCCAAGTGGTTTTGGTGTACTGATTATTACCTGAAAGAATCATCAAGATTGGTTGAAAAAATGTTTGCTGAGATTTCAGGAAACTCATAGTTTTTTGGAAGCTTGCAACTCCTTTTAATGAAAGTGATTTTTTCCAGTCTCTGCTTAGGGGTACATCAATAGCAAAAAAAGCATAGAGATAGAACTTGAAACTGCTTTATTGTGTCAAGTATCAAAGAGCTAGCACAAACCATGTTTAATTTAGTGTTCAAAATACATGTATCTCTATAGGAGAAAACAGAGTGAAACCTAAAAATGAAAACGGATACTGCAAACGAACGGTTTAACCTAGAAGAACGAAATTTGGTGAGCCAAGTGGTTTTGGTGTACTGATCATTACCTGAAAGAATCATGACGATTGGTAGAAAAAATGTTTGCTGAGATAACAGGCAACTCGTAGTTTTTTGGAAGCTTGGCAACCCCTTTTCATGAAAGTGATTTTCGCCAGTCTCTACTTAGGGCTACATCAATGCAAACAAACCATAGAGATAGAACTTGAAACTGCTTTCTTTTGTCAAGTTTCAAAGAGCTAGCCCAAACCGTGTTTGATTTAGAGTTCCAAATACATGTATCCCTATAGGAGAAAACACAGTGAAACCTAAAAATGAAAACGGTTACTGCAAAGGAACGGTTCAACCTAGAAGAACGAAATTTGGTGAGCCAAGTGGTTTTGGTGTACTGATCATTACCTGAAAGAATCATCAAGACTGGGTGAAAAAATGTTTGCTTAGATTTCATTCAACTTGTAGTTTTTTGGAAGCTTGGCAACCCCTTTCCATGAAAGTGATTTTCGCCAGTCTCTGCTTAGGGCTACATCAACAGCAAAGAAAGCATAGAGATAGAACTTGAAACTGCTTTCTTGTGTCAAGTTTCAAAGAGCTAGCACAAACCGTGTTTGTTTTAGAGTTCCAAATACATGCATCCCTATAGGAGAAAACAAAGTGAAACGAAAAATGAAAACGGTTCCTGCAAACGAACGGTTTAACCTAGAAGAACGGAATTGGGTGAGCCAAGACTTTTTGGTGTACTGATCATTACCTGAAAGAATCATGAAGATTGGGTGAAAAAATGTTTGCTGAGATTTCAGGCAACTCGTAGTTTTTTGGAAGCTTGGCAACCCCTTTCCATTAAAGTGATTTTCGCCAGTCTCTGCTTAGGGCTACATCAACAGCAAACAAACCATAAAGATAGAACTGGAAACTGCTTTATTGGGTCAAGTTTCAAAGAGCTAGCACTAACCGTGTTTGATTTAAGTTCAAAATACATGTATCCCTATAGGAAAAAACAAAGTGAAACCCAAAAATGAAAACGGTTACTGCAAACGAACGGTTTAACCTTGAAAAACGAAATTTGGTGAGCCAAGTTGTTTTGGTGTACTGATCATTACCTGAAAGAATCATCAAGATTAAGTGAAAAAATTTTTGCTGAGATTTAAGGGAACTCGTAGTTTTTGGAAGCTGGGCAAGCCTTTTCATGAAAGTGATTTTCGCCAGTCTCTGCTTAGGGCTGTATCAACAGCAAACAAACCATAGAGATAGAACTTGAAACTGCTTTCTTGTGTCAAGTTTCAAAGAGCTAGCACAAACCGTGTTTGATTTAGAGTTCCAAATACATGTATTCCTATAGGAGAAAACAGAGTGAAACCTAAAAATGAAAACGGTTACTGCAAACGAACGGTTTAACCTAGAAGAACGAAATTTGGTGAGCCAAGAGGTTTTGCTGTATTGATCATTTCCTGAAAGAATCATCAAGATTGGGTGAAAAAATGTTTGCTGAGATTTCAGGAAACTCGTAGTTTTTTGGAAGCTTGGCAACGCCTTTCCATGGAAGTGATTTTCGCCAGACTCTGCTTAGGGCTACATCAACAGCAAACAACCCATAGAGATAGAACTTGAAAGTGCTTTATTGTGTCAAGTTTCAAAAAGCTAGCAAAAACCGTGTTTGATTTAGAGTTCCAAATACATGTAACCCTATAGGAGAAAACAGAGTGAAACCTAAAAATGAAAACAGTTACTGCAAACGAACGGTTTAACCTAGAAGAACGAAATTTGGTGAGCCAAGTGGTTTTGGTGTACTGATCTTTACCTGAAAGAATCATCAAGATTGAGTGAAAAAATGTTTGCTGAGATTTCAGGCAACTCGTAGTTTTTTGGAAGCTTGGCAACCCCTTTCCATGAAAGGGATTTTCGCCAGTCTCTGCTTAGGGCTACATCAACAGCAAACAAAACATAGAGATAGAACATGAAACTGCTTTTTTGTGTCAAGTTTCAAAGACCTAGCCCAAACCATGTTTGATTTAGAGTTCCAAATACATGTATCCCTATAGGAGAAAACAGAGTGAAACCTAAAAATGAAAACGGTTACTGCAAACGAACGGTTTAAACTAGAAGAACGAAATTTGTTGAGCCAAGTGGTTTTGGTGTACTGATCATTACCTGAAAGAATCATCAAGATTGGGTGAAAAAATGTTTGCTGAGATTTCATTCAACTTGTAGTTTTTTGGAAGCTTGGCAACCCCTTTCCATGGAAGTGATTTTCGCCAGTCTCTGCTTAGGGCTACATCAACAGCAAAGAAAGCATAGAGATAGAACTTGAAACTGCTTTCTTGTGTCAAGTTTCAAAGAGCTAGCACAAACCGTGTTTGTTTTAGAGTTCCAAATACATGTTTCCCTATAGGAGAAAACAAAGTGAAACGAAAAATGAAAACGGTTCCTGCAAATGAACGGTTTTACCTAGAAGAACAAAATGTGGTGAGCCAAGACTTTTTGGTGTACTGATCATTACCTGAAAGAATCATGAAGATTGGGTGAAAAAATGTTTGCTGAGATTTCAGGCAACTCGTAGTTTTTTGGAAGCTTGGCAACCCCTTTCCATGAAAGTGATTTTCGCCAGTCTCTGCTTAGGGCTACATCAACAGCAAACAAACCATAGTGATAGAACTTGAAACTGCTTTCTTGTGTCAAGTTTCAAAGAGCTAGCACAAACCGTGTTTGATTTAGAGTTCCAAATACATGTATCCCTATAGGAGAAAACAGAGTGAAACCTAAAAATGAAAACGGTTACTGCAAACGAACGGTTTAACCTAGAAGAACGAAATTTGGTGAGCGAAGTGGTTTTGGTGTACTGATAATTACCTGAAAGAATCATCAAGATTGGGTGAAAAAATGTTTGCTGAGATTTCAGGCAACTCGTAGTTTTTTGGAAGCTTGGCAACCCCTTTCCATGAAAGTGATTTTCGCCAGTCTCTGCTTAGGGCTACATAAACAGCAAACAAACCATTGAGATAGAACTGGAAACTGCTTTATTGTGTCAAGTTTCAGAGGGCTAGAACAAACCGTGTTTGATTTAGAGTTTCAAATACATGTATCCCTATAGGAGAAAACAGAGTGAAACCTAAAAATGAAAACGGTTACTGAAAACGAACGGTTTAACCTAGAAGAAAGAAATTTGGTGAGCCAAGTGGTTTTCGTGTACTGATCATTACCTGAAAGAATCATCAAGATTGGGTGAAAAAATGTTTGCTGAGATTTCAGGCAACTCGTAGTTTTTTGGAAGCTTGGCAACCCCTTTCCATGAAAGTGATTTTCGCCAGTCTCTGCTTAGGGCTACATCAACAGCAAACAAACCATAGAGATAGAAATGGAAACTGCTATATTATGTCAAGTTTCAAAGAGCTAGCACAAACCGTGTTTGATTTAGAGTTCCAAATACATGTATCCCTATAGGAGAAAACAGAGTGAAACCTAACAATGAAAACGGTTACTGCAAACGAACGGTTTAACCTAGAAGAACGAAATTTGGTGACCCATGTGGTTTTGGTGTACTGATCATTACCTGAAAGAATCATCAAGATTGGGTTAAAAAATGTTTGCTGAGATTTCAGGCAACTTGTAGTTTTTGAAAGCTGGGCAAGCCTTTCCCTGAAAGTGATTTTCGCCAGTCTCTGCTTAGGGCTACATCAGCAGCAAACAAACCATAGAGATAGAACTTGAAACTGCTTCCTTGTGTCAAGTTTCAAAGAGCTAGCACAAACCGTGTTTGATTTAGAGTTCCAAATACATGTATCCCTATAGGAGAAAACAGAGTGAAATGTAGAAATGAAAACGGTTACTGCAAACGAACGGTTTAACCTAGAAGAACGAAATTTGGTGAGCCAAGTGGTTTTGGTGTACTGATCATTACCTGAAAGAATCATCAAGATTGGGTGAAAAAATGTTTGCTCAGATTTCAGGCAACTCGTAGTTTTTTGGAAGCTTGGCAACTCCTTTTAATGAAAGTGATTTTCGCCAGTCTCTGCTTAGGGCTACATCAACAGCAAACAAACCATAGAGATAGAACTGGAACTGCTTTCTTGTGTAAGGTTTCAAAGGACTAGCACAAACCGTGTTTGATTTAGAATTCCAAATACATGTATCCCTATAGGAGAAAACAGAGTGAAACCTAAAAATGAAAACGGTTACGGCAAACGAACGGTTTAATCTAGAAGAACGAAATTTGGTGAGCCAAGTGGTTTTGGTGTACTGATCATTACCTGAAAGAATCATCAAGATTGAGTGAAAAAATGTTTGCTGAGATTTCAGGCAACTCGTAGTTGTTTGGAAGCTTGGCAACCCCTTTCCATGAAAGTGATTTTCGCCAGTCTCTGCTTAGGGCTACATCAACAGCAAACAAACCATAGAGATAGAACTTGAAACTGCTTTTTTTGTGTCAAGTTTCAAAAAGCTAGCCCAAACCGTGTTTGATTTAGAGTTCCAAATACATGTATCCCTATAGGAGAAAACAGAGTGAAACCTAAAAATGAAAACGGTTACTGCAAACGAACGGTTTAACCTAGAAGAACCTAATTTGGTGAGCCAAGTGGTTTTGGTGTACTGATCATTACCTGAAAGAGTCATCAAGATTGGGTGAAAAAATGTTTGCTGAGATTTCAGGCAACTCGTAGTTTTTTGGAAGCTTGGCAACCCCTTTCCATGAAAGTGATTTTCGCCAGTCTCTACTTAGGGCTACTTCAACAGCAAACTAACCATAGAGATAGAACTGGAAACTGCTTTCTTGTGTCAAGTTTCAAAGAGCTAGCACAAACCTTGTTTGATTTAGAGTTCCACATACATGTATTCCTATATTATAAAACGGTGTGAAACCTAAAAATAAAAACGGTTACTGCAAACGAACGGTTTAATCTAGAAGAACGAAATTTGGTGAGCCAAGTGGTTTTGGTGTACTGATCATTACCTAAAAGAATCATCAAGATGGGTGAAAAAATGTTTGCTGAGATTTCTGGCATCTCCTAGTTTTTTGGAAGCTTAGTAACCCCTTTCCATGAAAGTGATTTTCGCCAGTCTCTCCTTAGGGCTACATCAACAGCAAACAAACCATAGAGATATTCCTGGAAACTGATTTATTTTGTCAAGTTTCAAAAAGCTAGCACAAACCGTGTTTGATTTAGAGTTCCAAATACATGTATCCCTATAGGAGAAAACAGAGTGAAACCTAAAAATGAAAACGGTTACTGAAAACGAACGGTTTAACTTAGAAGAACGAAACTTGGTGAGCCAAGTGGTTTTGGTGTACTGATCATTACCTGAAAGAATCATCAAGATTGGGTGAAAAAATGTTTGCTGAGATTTCAGGCAACTCGTAGTTTTTTGGAAGCTTGGCAACCCCTTTCCATGAAAGTGATTTTTGCCAGTATCTGCTTAGGGCTACATCAACAGCAAACAAACCATAGAGATAGAACTTGAAACTGCTTTCTTGTGTCAAGTTTCAAAAAGCTAGCACAAACCGTGTTTGATTTAGAGTTCCAAATACATGTATCCGTATAGGAGAAAAGAGAGTGAAACCTAAAAATCAAAATGGTTACTGCAAACGAACGGTTTAACCTAGAAGAACGACATTTGGTTAGCCAAGTGGTTTTGGTGTACTGATCATTACCTGAAAGAATCATCATTATTGGGTGAAAAAATATTTGCTGAGATTTCAGGCAACTCGTAGTTTTTTGGTAGCTTGGCAACCCCTTTCCATGAAAGTGATTTTCGCCAGTCTCTGCTTAGGGCTACATCAACAGCAAACAAACCATTGAGATACAACTGGAAACTGCTTTATTGTGTCAGGTTTCAGAGGGCTAGCACAAACCGTGTTTGATTTAGAGTTCCAAATACATGTATCCCTATAGGAGAAAACAGAGTGAAACCTAAAATTGAAAACGGTTAATGAAAACGAACGGTTTAACCGAGAAGAACGAAATTTGGTGAGCCAAGTTGTTTTGGTGTACTGATCATTACCTGAAAGAATCATCAAGATTGGGTGAAAAAATTTTTGCTACGATTTCAGGCAACTCGTAGTTTTTTGGAATCTTGGCAATCCCTTTCCATTAAAGTGATTTTCGCCAGTCTCTGCTTAGGGCTACATCAACAGCAAAAAAAACTATAGAGATAGAACTGGAAACTGCTTTATTGTGTCAAGTTTCAAAGAGCTAGCACAAACCGTGTTTGATTTAGAGTTCCAAATACATGTATCCCTATAGGAGAAAACAGAGTGAAACCTAAAAATGAAAACGGTTACTGCAAACGAACGGTTTAACCAAGAAGAACGAAATTAGGTGAGCCAAGTGGTTTTGGTGTACTGATCATTACCTGAAAGAATCATCAAGATTTAGTGAAAAAATATTTGCTGAGATTTCAGGCAACTCGTAGTTTTTTGGAAGCTTGGCAACTCCTTTAAATGAAAGTGATTTTCGCCAGTCTCTGCTTAGGGCTACATCAACAGCAAACAAACCATTGAGATAGAACTGGAAACTGCTTTATTGTGTCAAGTTTCAGAGTGCTAGCACAAACCGTGTTTGATTTAGAGTTCCAAATACATGTATCCCTATAGGAGAAAACAGAGTGAAACCTAAAAATTAAAACGGTTACTGAAAACGAACGGTTTAACCTAGAAGAACGAAATTTGGTGAGCCAAGTGGTTTTGGTGTACTGATCATTACCTGAAAGAATCATCAAGATTGGGTGAAAAAATATTTGCTGAGATTTCAGGCAACTCGTAGTTTTTTGGTAGCTTGGCAACCCCTTTCCATGAATGTGATTTTCGCCAGTCTCTGCTTAGGGCTACATCAACAGCAAACAAACCATTGAGATAGAACTCGAAACTGCTTTATTGTGTCAAGTTTCAGAGGGCTAGAACAAACCGTGTTTGATTTAGAGTTTCAAATACATGTATCCCTATGGAAGAAAACAGAGTGAAACCTAAAAATGAAAACGGTTACTGAAAACGAACGGTTTAACCTAGAAGTAAGAAATTTGGTGAGCCAAGTGGTTTTGGTGTACTGATCATTACCTGAAAGAATCATCAAGATTGGGTGAAGAAATGTTTGCTGAGATTTCAGGCAACTCGTAGTTTTTTGGAAGTTTGGCAAACCCTTTCCATGAAAGTGATTTTCGCCAGTCTCTGCTTAGGGCTACATCAACAGCAAACAAACCATAGAGATAAAACTTGAAACTGCTTTTTTGTGTCAAGTTTCAAAGGGCTAGCACAAACCGTGTTTGATTTAGAGTTCCAAATCATGTATCCCTATAGGAGAAAACAGAGTGAAACCTAAAAATGAAAACGGTTACTGCAAACGAACGGTTTAACCTAGAAGAACGAAATTTGGAGAGCCAAGTGGTTTTGGTGTACTGATCATTAGCTGAAAGAATCATCAAGATTGGGTGAAAAAATTTTTGCTGAGATTTCAGGCAACTCGTAGTTTTTTGGAAGCTTGGCAACCCCTTTCCATGAAAGTGATTTTCGCCAGTCTCTGCTTAGGGCTACATCAACAGCAAAAAAAACTATAGAGATAGAACTGGAAACTGCTTTATTGGGTCAAGTTTCAAAGAGCTAGCACAAACCGTGTTTGATTTAGAGTTCCAAATACATGTATCCCTATAGGAGAAAACAGAGTGAAACCTAAAAATGAAAACGGTTACTGCAAACGAACGGTTTAACCTAGAAGAACGAAATTTGGTGAGCCAAGTGGTTTTGGTGTACTGATAATTACCTGAAAGAATCATCAAGATTGGGTGAAAAAATGTTTGCAGAGATTTCAGGCAACTCGTAGTTTTTTGGTAGCTTGGCAACCCCTTTCCATGAATGTGATTTTCGCCAGTCTCTGCTTAGGGCTACATCAACAGCAAACAAACAATTGAGATAGAACTGGAAACTGCTTTATTGTGTCAAGTTTCAGAGGGCTAGAACAAACCGTGTTTGATTTAGAGTTTCAAATACATGTATCCCTATGGAAGAAAACAGAGTGAAACCTAAAAATGAAAACGGTTACTGAAAACGAACGGTTTAACCTAGAAGAAAGAAATTTGGTGAGCCAAGTGGTTTTGGTGTACTGATCATTACCTGAAAGAATCATCAAGATTGGGTGAAAAAATGTTTGCTGAGATTTCAGGCAACTCGTAGTTTTTTGGAAGTTTGGCAAACCCTTTCCATGAAAGTGATTTTCGCCAGTCTCTGCTTAGGGCTACATCAACAGCAAACAAACCTACAGATAGAACTTTAAACTGCTTTCTTGTGTCAAGTTTCAAAATGCTAGCAAAAACCGTGTTTGATTTAGAGTTCCAAATACATGTATCCGTATAGGAGAAAACAGAGTGAAACCTAAAAATGAAAACGGTTACTGCAAACGAACGGTTTAACCGAGAAGAACGAAATTTGTGAGCCAAGTGGTTTTGGTGTACTGATCCATACCTGAAAGAATCATCAAGATTGGGTGAAAAAATTTTTGCTCAGATTTCAGTCAACTCGTAGTTTTTTGGAAGCTTGGCAACCCCTTTCAATGAAAGTGATTTTCGCCAGTCTCTGCTTAGGGCTACATCAACAGCAAACAAACCATAGAGATAAAACTTGAACCTGCTTTATTGTGTCAAGTTTCAAAGGGCTAGCACAAACCGTGTTTGATTTAGAGTTCCAAATCATGTATTCCTATAGGAGAAAACAGAGTGAAACCTAAAAATGAAAACGGTTACTGCAAACGAACGGTTTAACCTAGAAGAACGAAATTTGGTGAGCCAAGTGGTTTTGGTGTACTGATCATTAGCTGAAAGAATCATCAAGATTGGGTGAAAAAATTTTTGCTGAGATTTCAGGCAACTCGTAGTTTTTTGGAAGCTTGGCAACCCCTTTCCATGAAAGTGATTTTCGCCAGTCTCTGCTTAGGGCTACATCAACAGCAAAAAAAAACTATAGAGATAGAACTGGAAACTGCTTTATTGGGTCAAGTTTCAAAGAGCTAGCACAAACCGTGTTTGATTTAGAGTTCCAAATACATGTATCCCTATAGGAGAAAACAGAGTGAAACCTAAAAATGAAAACGGTTACTGCAAACGAACGGTTTAACCTAGAAGAACGAAATTTGGTGAGCCAAGTGGTTGTGGTGTACTGATCTATACCTGAAAGAATCATCAAGATTGGGTGAAAAAATGTTTGCTGAGATTTTAGGCAACTCGTAGTTTTTTGGAAGCTTGGCAACCCCTTTCCATGAAAGTGATTTTCGCCAGTCTCTGCTTAGGGCTACATCAACAGCAAACAAACCATAGAAATAGAACTTGAAACTGCGTTATTGTGTCAAGTTTCAAAGGGCTAGCCCAAACCGTGTTTGATTTAGAGTTCCAAATACATGTATCCCTACAGAAGAAAACAGAGTGAAACCTAAAAATGAAAACGGTTACTGCAAACGAACGGTATAACCTAGAAGAACGAAATTTGGTGAGCCAAATGGTTTTGGTGTACTGATCAATACCTGAAAGAATCATCAAGAATGGGTGAAAAAATGTTTGCTCAGATTTCAGGCAACTAGTAGTTTTTTGGAAGCTTGGCAACCCCTTTCCATGAAAGTGATTTTTGCCATTCTCTGCTTAGGGCTACATCAACAGCAAACAAACCATAGAGATAGAACTTGAAACTGCTTTATTGTGTCAAGTTTCAAAGGGCTAGCACAAACCGTGTTTGTTTTAGAGTTCCAAATACTTGTAGCCCTATAGGAGAAAACAGAGTGAAACCTAAAAATGAAAACGGTTACTGCCAACGAACGGTTTAACCAAGAAGAACGAAATTTGGTGAGCCAAGTGGTTTTGGTGTAGTGATCATTACCTGAAAGAATCATCAAGATTGGGTGAAAAAATGTTTGCTGAGATATCAGGCAACTCGTATTTTTTTGAAAGCTTGGCAACCCCTTTCCATGAAAGTGATTTTCGCCAGTCTCTGCTTAGGGCTACATCAACAGCAAACAAACCATAGAGATAGAACTGGAAACTGCTTTATTGTGTCAAGTTTCAAAGAGCTAGCACAAACCGTGTTTTATTTAGAGTTTAAATACATGTATCCCTATAGGAGAAAACAGAGTGAAACCTAAAAAGGAAAACGGTTACTGCAAACGAACGGTTTAACCTAGAAGAACGAAATTTGCTGAGCCAAGTGGTTTTGGTGTACTGACGTATACCTGAAAGAATCATCAAGATTGGGTGAAAAAATGTTTGCTGAGATTTCAGTCAATTCGTAGTTTTTTGGAAGCTTGGCAACCCCTTTCCATGAAAGTGATTTTCGCCAGTCTCTGCTTAGGGCTACATCAACAGCAAACTAACCATAGAGATAGAACTTCAAACTGCTTTATTGTGTCAAGTTTCAAAGGGCTAGCACAAACCGTGTTTGATTTAGAGTTCCAAATACATGTATCCCTATAGGAGAAAAAAGAGTGAAACCTAAAAATGAAAACGGTTACTGCAAACGAACGGTTTAACCTAGAAGAACGAAATTTGGTGAGCCAAGTGGTTTTGGTGTACTGATCATTACCTGAAAGAGTCATCAAGATTGGGTGAAAAAATGTTTGCTGAGATTTCAGGCAACTCGTAGTTTTTTGGTAGCTTGGCAACCCCTTTCCATGAAATTCATTTTCGCCAGTATTTGCTTAGGGCTACATCAACAGCAAACAAACCATTGAGACAGAACTGAAAACTGCTTTATTGTGTCAAGTTTCAGAGTGCTAGCACAAACCGTGTTTAATTTAGAGTTCCAAATACATGTATCCCTATAGGAGAAAACAGAGTGAAACCTAAAAATGAAAACGGTTACTGAAAACGAACGGTTTAACCTAGAAGAACGAAATTTGGTGAGCCAAGTGGTTTTGGTGTACTGATCATTACCTGAAAGAATCATCAAGATTGGGTGAAAAAATGTTTGATGACATTTCAGGCAACTCGTAGTTTTTTGGAAGCTTGGCAACCCCTTTCCATGAAAGTGATTTTCGCCAGTCTCTGCTTAGGGCTATATCAACAACAAACAAACCATAGAGATAAAACTTGAAATTGCTTTATTGTGTCCAGTTTCAAAGGGCTAGCACAAACCGTGTTTGATTTAGAGTTCCAAATACATGTATCCCTATAGGAGAAAACAGAGTGAAACCTAAAAATGTAAACGGTTACTGCAAACGAACGGTTTAACCTAGAAGAACGAAATTTGGTGAGCCAAGTGGTTTTGGTGTTCTGATGTATACCTGAAAGAATCATCAAGATTGAGTGAAAAAATGTTTGCTCAGATTTCAGGCAACTCGTAGTTTTTTAAAGCTTGGCAACCTTTTTCCATGAAAGTGATTTTCGCCAGTCTCTGCTTAGGGCTACATCAACAGCAAACAAACCATAGAGATAGAACTTGAAACTGCTTTCTTGTGTCAAGTTTCAAAGAGCTAGCACAAACCGTGTTTGATTTAGAGTTCCAAATACATGTATCCCTATAGGAGAAAACAGAGTTAAACCTAAAAATAAAAACGGTTATTGCAAACGAACGTTTTTACCTAGAAAAAGGAAATTTGGTGAGCCAAGTGGTTTTGGTGTACTGATCCATACCTGTAAGAATCATCAAGATTGGGGTAAAAAATGTTTGCTGAGATTTCAGGAAACTCATAGTTTTTTAAAAGCTTTGCAACCCCTTTCCATGAAAGTGATATTTTGCCAGTCTCTGCTCAGGGCTATATCAACAGCAAACAAACCATAGAGAAAGAACTGGAAACTGCTTTATTGTGTCAAGTTTCAAAGAGCTAGCACAAACCGTGTTTGATTTAGAGTTCCAAATACATGTATCCCTATAGGAGAAAACAGAGTGAAACCTAAAAATGAAAACGGTTACTGAAAACGAACGGTTTAACCTAGAAGAACGAAATTTGGTGAGCCAAGTGGTTTTGGTGTACTGATCATTACCTGAAAGAATCATCAAGATTGGGTGAAAAAATGTTTGATGACATTTCAGGCAACTCGTAGTTTTTTGGAAGCTTGGCAACCCCTTTCCATGAAAGTGATTTTCGCCAGTCTCTGCTTAGGGCTATATCAACAACAAACAAACCATAGAGATAAAACTTGAAATTGCTTTATTGTGTCCAGTTTCAAAGGGCTAGCACAAACCGTGTTTGATTTAGAGTTCCAAATACATGTATCCCTATAGGAGAAAACAGAGTGAAACCTAAAAATGTAAACGGTTACTGCAAACGAACGGTTTAACCTAGAAGAACGAAATTTGGTGAGCCAAGTGGTTTTGGTGTTCTGATGTATACCTGAAAGAATCATCAAGATTGAGTGAAAAAATGTTTGCTCAGATTTCAGGCAACTCGTAGTTTTTTAAAGCTTGGCAACCTTTTTCCATGAAAGTGATTTTCGCCAGTCTCTGCTTAGGGCTACATCAACAGCAAACAAACCATAGAGATAGAACTTGAAACTGCTTTCTTGTGTCAAGTTTCAAAGAGCTAGCACAAACCGTGTTTGATTTAGAGTTCCAAATACATGTATCCCTATAGGAGAAAACAGAGTTAAACCTAAAAATAAAAACGGTTATTGCAAACGAACGTTTTTACCTAGAAAAAGGAAATTTGGTGAGCCAAGTGGTTTTGGTGTACTGATCCATACCTGTAAGAATCATCAAGATTGGGGTAAAAAATGTTTGCTGAGATTTCAGGAAACTCATAGTTTTTTAAAAGCTTTGCAACCCCTTTCCATGAAAGTGATATTTTGCCAGTCTCTGCTCAGGGCTATATCAACAGCAAACAAACCATAGAGAAAGAACTGGAAACTGCTTTATTGTGTCAAGTTTCAAAGAGCTAGCACAAACCGTGTTTGATTTAGAGTTCCAAATACATGTATCCCTATAGGAGAAAACAGAGTGAAACCTAAGAATGAAAACGGTTAGAGGAAAACGAACAGTTTAACCTAGAAGAACGAAATTTGGTGAGCCAAGTGATTTTGGTGTACTGATCATTACCTGAAAGAATCATCAAGATTGGGTGAAAAAATGTTTGCTGAGATTTCAGGCATATCGTAGTTTTTTGGAAGCTTGGCAACCCCTTTCCATGAAAGTGATTTTCGCCAGTCTCTGTTTAGGGCTACATCAACATCAAACAAACCATAGAGACAGAACTTTAAACTGCTTTCTTGTGTCAAGTTTCAAAGAGCTAGCACAAACCGTGTTTGATTTAGAGTTCCAAATACATGTATCCAATAGGAGAAAACAAAGTGAAACCTAAAAATTTATACGGTTACTGCAAACGAACGGTTTAACCGAGAAGAACGAAATTTGGTGAGCCAAGTGGATTCGGTGTACTGATCATTACCTGAAAGAATCTTCAAAATTGGGTGAAAAAATGTTTGCTGAGATTTCAGGCAACTCATACTTTTTTGGAAGCTTGGCAACCCCTTTCCATGAAAGTGATTTTCGCCAGTCTCTGCTTAGGGATACATCAACAGCAAACAAACCATAGAGATAGAACTTGAAATTGCTTTCGTGTGTCAAGTTTCAAAGGGCTAGCACAAACCGTGTTTGATTTAGAGTTCCAAATACATGTATCCCTATAGGAGAAAACAGAGTGAAACCTAAAAATGAAAACGGTAACTGCAAACGAACGGTTTAACCTAGAAGAACGAAATTTCGTGAGCCAAGAGGTGTTGGTGTACTGATCATTACCTGAAACAATGATCAAGATTGGGTGAAAAAAGGTTTGCTGAGATTTCAGGCAACTCGTAGTTTATTGGTAGCTTGGTAACCCCTTTCCATGAAAGTGATTTTTGCCACTCTCTGCTTAGGGCTACATCAACAGCAAACAAACCATAGAGATAGAACTGGAAACTGCTTTATTTTGTCAAGTTTCAAAGGGCTTGCACAAACCGTGTTTGATTTAGAGTTCCAAATACATGTATCCCTATAGGAGAAAACAGAGTTAAACCTAAAAATGAAAACGGTTACTGCAAACGAACGGTTTAACCTAGAAGAACGAAATTTGGTGAGCCAAGTGGTTTTGGTGTACTTATCATTACCTGAGAGAATCATCAAGATTGGGTGAAAAAATGTTTGCTGAGATTTCAGGCAACTCGTAGTTTTTTGGAAGCTTGGCAACCCCTTTCCATGAAAGTGATTTTCGCCAGTCTCTGCTTAGGGCTACATCAACAGCAAACAAACCATAGAGATAGAACTTGAAACTGCTTTCTTGTGTCAAGTTTCAAAGGGCTAGCACAAACCGTGTTTCATTTAGCGTTCCAAATACATGTATCCCTATAGGAGAAAACAGAGTGAAACCTAAAAATGAAAACGGTTACTGCAAACGAACGGTATAACCTAGAAGAACGAAATTTGGTGAGCCAAGTGGTTTTGGTGTACTGATCAATTCCTGAAAGAATCATCAAGATTGGGTGAAAAAATGTTTGCTCAGATTTCAGGCAACTAGTAGTTTTTTGGAAGCTTGGCAACCTTTTTCCATGAAAGTGATTTTCGCCAGTCTCTGCTTAGGGCTACATCAACAGCAAACAAACCATAGAGATAGAACTTGAAACTGCTTTCTTGTGTCAACCTTCAAAGAGCTAGCACAAACCGTGTTTGATTTAGAGTTCCAAATACATGTATCCCTATAGGAGAAAACAGAGTGAAACCTAAAAATGAAAACGGTTACTGCAAACGAACGGTTTAACCAAGAACAAAATTTGGTGAGCCAAGTGGTTTTGGTGTACTGATAATGACCTGAAAGAATCATCAAGATTGGGTGAAAAAATGTTTGCTGAGATTTCAGGCAACTCGTAGGTTTTTGGAAGCTTGGCAACCCCTTTAAATGAAAGTGATTTTCGCCAGTCTCTGCTTAGGGCTACATCAACAGCAAACAAACCATAGAGACAGAACTTGAAACTGCTTTCTTGTGTCAAGTTTCAAAGAGCTAGCACAAACCGTGTTTTATTTAGAGTTCCAAATACATGTATCCCTACAGGAGAAAACAGAGTTAAACCTAAAAATGAAAACGGTTACTGCAAACGAACGTTTTTACCTAGAAAAAGGAAATTTGGTGAGCCAAGTGGTTTTGGTGTACTGATCCATACCTGAAAGAATCATCAAGATTGGGGGAAAAAATGTTTGCTGAGATTTCAGGAAACTCGTTGTTTTTTAAAAGCTTTGCAACCCCTTTCCATGAAATTGATTTTTTGCCAGTCTCTGCTTAGGGCTACATCAACAGCAAACAAACCATAGAGATAGAACTGGAAACTGCTTTATTTTGTCAAGTTTCAGAGGGCTAGCATAAACCGTGTTTGATTTAGAGTTCCAAATACATGTATCCCTATAGGAGAAAACAGAGTGAAACCTAAGAATGAAAACGGTTACTGAAAACGAACAGTTTAACCTACAAGAACGAAATTTGGTGAGCCAAGTGGTTTTGGTGGACTGATCATTACCTGAAAAAATCATCAAGATTGGGTGAAAAAATGTTTGCTGAGATTTCAGGCAACTCGTAGTTTTTTGGTAGCTTGGCAACCCCTTTCCATGAAAGTGATTTTCGCCAGTCTCTCCTTAGGGCTACATCAACAGCAAACAAACCATAAAGATAAAACTTGAAACTGCTTTATTGTGTCAAGTTTCAAAGGGCTAGCACAAACCGTGTTTGATTTAGAGTTCCAAATACATGTATCCGTATAGGAGAAAACAGAGTGAAACCTAAAAATGAAAACGGATACTGCAAACGAACGGTTTAACCTAGAAGAACAAAATTTTGTGAGCCAAGTGATTTTGGTGTACTGATCATTACCTGAAAGAATCATCAAGATTGGGTGAAAAAATGTTTGCTGAGATTTTCGGCAACTCGTAGTTTTTTGGAAGTTTGGCAACCCCTTCCCATGAAAGTGATTTTCGCCAGTCTCTGCTCAGGGCTACATCAACAGCAAACAAACCATTGAGATAGAACTGGAAACTGCTTTATTGTGTCAAGTTTCAGAGTACTAGCACAAACCGTGTTTGATTTAGAGTTCCAAATACATGTATCCCTATAGGAGAAAACAGAGTGAAACCTAAAAATTAAAACGGTTACTGAAAACGAAAGTTTAACCTAGAAGAAGGAAATTTGGTGAGCCAAGTGGTTTTGGTGTACTGATCATTACCTGAAAGAATCATCAAGATTGGGTGAAAAAATGTTTGCTGAGATTTCAGGCAACTCGTAGTTTTTTGGTAGCTTGGCAACCCCTTTCCATGAATGTGATTTTCGCCAGTCTCTGCTTAGGGCTACATCAACAGCAAACAAACCATTGAGATAGAACTGTAAACTGCTTTATTGTGTCAAGTTTCAGAGGGCTAGAACAAACCGTGTTTGATTTAGAGTTTCAAATACATGTATCCCTATGGAAGAAAACAGAGTGAAACCTAAAAATGAAAACGGTTACTGAAAACGAACGGTTTAACCTAGAAGAAAGAAATTTGGTGAGCCTAGTGGCTTTGGTGGACTGATCATTACCTGAAAGAATCATCAAGATTGGGTGAAAAAATGTTTGCTGAGATTTCAGGCAACTCGTAGTTTTTTGGAAGTTTGGCAACCCCTTTCCATGAAAGTGATTTTCGCCAGTCTCTGCTTAGAGCTACATCAACAGCAAACAAACCATAAAGATAAAACTTGAAACTGCTTTATTGTGTCAAGTTTCAAAGGGCTAGCACAAACCGTGTTTGATTTAGAGTTCCAAATACATGTATCCGTATAGGAGAAAACAGAGTGAAACCTAAAAATGAAAACGGATACTGCAAACGAAAGGTTTAACCTAGAAGAACAAAATTTTGTGAGCCAAGTGATTTTGGTGTACTGATCATTACCTGAAAGAATCATCAAGATTGGGTGAAAAAATGTTTGCTGAGATTTTCGGCAACTCGTAGTTTTTTGGAAGTTTGGCAACCCCTTCCCATGAAAGTGATTTTCGCCAGTCTCTGCTTAGGGCTACATCAACAGCAAACAAACCATTGAGATAGAACTGGAAACTGCTTTATTGTGTCAAGTTTCAGAGTGCTAGCACAAACCGTGTTTGATTTAGAGTTCCAAATACATGTATCCCTATAGGAGAAAACAGAGTGAAACCTAAAAATTAAAACGGTTACTGAAAACGAAAGTTTAACCTAGAAGAACGAAATTTGGTGAGCCAAGTGGTTTTGGTGTACTGATCATTACCTGAAAGAATCATCAAGATTGGGTGAAAAAATGTTTGCTGAGATTTCAGGCAACTCGTAGTTTTTTGGTAGCTTGGCAACCCCTTTCCATGAATGTGATTTTCGCCAGTCTCTGCTTAGGGCTACATCAACAGCAAACAAACCATTGAGATAGAACTGTAAACTGCTTTATTGTGTCAAGTTTCAAAGGGCTAGAACAAACCGTGTTTGATATAGAGTTTCAAATACATGTATCCCTATGGAAGAAAACAGAGTGAAACCTAAAAATGAAAACGGTTACTGAAAACGAACGGTTTAACCTAGAAGAAAGAAATTTGGTGAGCCATGTGGCTTTGGTGGACTGATCATTACCTGAAAGAATCATCAAGATTGGGTGAAAAAATGTTTGCTGAGATTTCAGGCAACTCGTAGTTTTTTGGAAGTTTGGCAACCCCTTTCCATGAAAGTGATTTTCGCCAGTCTCTGCTTAGAGCTACATCAACAGCAAACAAACCTAGAGATAGAACTTTAAACTGCTTTCTTGTGTCAAGTTTCAAAATGCTAGCAAAAACCGTGTTTGATTTAGAGTTCCAAATACATGTATCCCTATAGGAGAAAACAGAGTGAAACCTAAAAATGAAAACGGTTACTGCAAATGAACGGTTTAACCGAGAAGAACGAAATTTGTGAGCCAAGTGGTTTTGGTGTACTGATCAATACCTGAAAGAATCATCAAGACTGGGTGAAAAAATGTTTGCTCAGATTTCAGTCAACTAGTAGTTTTTTGAAGCTTGGCAATCCCTTTCCATGAAAGTGATTTTTGCCAGTCTCTGCTTAGGGCTACATCAACAGCAAACAAACCATAGAGATAGAACTTGAAACTGCTTTATTGTGTCAAGTTTCAAAGGGCTAGCACAAACCGTGTTTGATTTAGAGTTCCAAATACATGTATCCCTATAGGAGAAAACAGAGTGAAACCTAAAAATGAAAACAGTTACTGCAAACGAACGGTTTAACCAAGAAGAACGAAATTTGGTGAGCCAAGTGGTTTTGGTGTACTGATCATTACCTGAAACAATCATCAAGATTGGTTGAAAAAATGTTTGCTGAGATTTCAGGCAACGCGTAGTTTTTTGGAAGCTTGGCAACTCCTTTTCATGAAAGTGAATTTCGCCAGTATCTGCTTAGGGCTACATCAACAGCAAACAAACCATAGATAAAGAACTGGAAACTGCTATATTGTGTCAAGTTTCAAAGAGCTAGCACAAACCGTGTTTGATTTAGAGTTCCAAATACATGTATCCCTATAGGAGAAAACAGAGTGAAACCTAAAAATAAAAACGGTTTCTGTAAACGAACGGTTTAACCTAGAAGAACGAAATTTGGTGAGCCAAGTGGTTTTGGTGTACTGATCCATACCTGAAAGAATCATCAAGATTGGGTGAAAAAATGTTTGCTCAGATTTCAGTCAACTCGTAGTTTTTTGGAAGCTTGGCAACCCCTTTCCATGAAAGTGATTTTCGCCAGTCTCTGCTTAGGGCTACATCAACAGCAAACAAACCATAGAGATAAAACTTGAAACTGCTTTATTGTGTCAAGTTTCAAAGGGCTAGCACAAACCGTGTTTGATTTAGAGTTCCAAATACATGTATCCCTATAGGAGAAAACAGAGTGAAACCTAAAAATGAAAACGGTTACTGCAAACGAACGGTTTAACCAAGAAGAACAAAATTTTGGGAGCCAAGTGGTTTTGGTGTACTGATAATTACCTGAAAGAATCATCAAGATTGGGTGAAAAAATGTTTGCTGAGATTTCAGGCAACTCGTAGTTTTTTGGAAGCTTGGCAACCCCTTTAAATGAAAGTGATTTTCGCCAGTCTCTGCTTAGGGCTACATCAACAGCAAACAAACCATAGAGACAGAACTTGAAACTGCTTTCTTGTGTCAAGTTTCAAAGAGCTAGCACAAACCGTGTTTTATTTAGAGTTCCAAATACATGTATCCCTACAGGAGAAAACAGAGTTAAACCTAAAAATGAAAACGGTTACTGCAAACGAACGTTTTTACCTAGAAAAAGGAAATTTGGTGAGCCAAGTGGTTTTGGTGTACTGATCCATACCTGAAAGAATCATCAAGATTGGGGGAAAAAATGTTTGCTGATTTCAGGAAACTCGTAGTTTTTTAAAAGCTTTGCAACCCCTTTCCATGAAATTGATTTTTTGCCAGTCTCTGCTTAGGGCTACATCAACAGCAAACAAACCATAGAGATAGAACTGGAAACTGCTTTATTTTGTCAAGTTTCAGAGGGCTAGCATAAACCGTGTTTGATTTAGAGTCCCAAATACATGTATCCCTATAGGAGAAAACAGAGTGAAACCTAAGAATAAAAACGGTTACTGAAAACGAACAGTTTAACCTAGAAGAACGAAATTTGGTGAGCCAAGTGGTTTTGGTGTACTGATCATTACCTGAAAAAATCATCAAGATTGGGTGAAAAAATGTTTGCTGAGATTTCAGGCAACTCGTAGTTTTTTGGTAGCTTGGCAACCCCTTTCCATGAAAGTGATTTTCGCCAGTCTCTGCTTAGGGCTACATCAACAGCAAACAAACCATAAAGATAAAACTTGAAACTGCTTTATTGTGTCAAGTTTCAAAGGGCTAGCACAAACCGTGTTTGATTTAGAGTTCCAAATACATGTATCCCTATAGGAGAAAACAGAGTGAAACCTAAAAATGAAAACGGATACTGCAAACGAACGGTTTAACCTAGAAGAACAAAATTTTGTGAGCCAAGTGATTTTGGTGTACTGATCATTACCTGAAAGAATCATCAAGATTGGGTGAAAAAATGTTTGCTGAGATTTCCGGCAACTCGTAGTTTTTTGGAAGTTTGGCAACCCCTTCCCATGAAAGTGATTTTCGCCAGTCTCTGCTTAGGGCTACATCAACAGCAAACAAACCATTGAGATAGAACTGGAAACTGCTTTATTGTGTCAAGTTTCAGAGTGCTAGCATAAACCGTGTTTGATTTAGAGTTCCAAATACATGTATCCCTATAGGAGAAAACAGAGTGAAACCTCAAAATGAAACCGGTTACTGCCAACGAACGGTTTACCTAGAAGAACGAAATTTGGTGAGCCAAGTTGTTTTGGTGTACTGATC
>NW_027522596.1:0-95062 GCF_052094955.1 Ictidomys tridecemlineatus
GCCTGAAATCTCATCAAACATATTTTCACCCAATCTTGATGATTCTTTCAGGTAATGATCAGTACACCAAAACCACTTGGCTCACAAAGTTCGTTCTTCTAGGTTCAACCGTTCGTTTCCATTAACCGTTTTTATTTTTAGGTTTCACTCTGTTTCCTCCTATAGGGATACATGTATTTGGAACTCTAAATCAAACACGGTTTGTGCTAGCTCTTTGAACCTTGACATAATAAAGCAGTTTCAAGTTCTATCTCTATGGTTTGTTTGCTGTTGATGTAGCCCTAAGCAGAGACTGGCGAAAATCACTTTCATGGAAAGGGGTTGCCAAGTTTCAAAAAAACTATGATTTGCCTGAAATCTCAGTAAACATTTTTTCACCCAATCTTGATGATTCTTTTAGGTAATGATAAGTATACCAAAACCACTTGGCTCACCAAATTTCGTTCTTCTGGGTTCAACCGTTCGTTTGCAGTAACCGTTTTCTTTTTTAGGTTTCACTCTGTTTTCTCCTATAGGGATACATGTATTTGAAACTCTAAATCAAACACGGGTTGTGGTAGCTCTTTGAAATTTGACACAATAAAGCAGTTTCAAGTACTATGTCTATGGTTTGTTTGCTGTTGATGTAGCCCTAAGCAGAGACTGGCGAAAATCACTTTCATGGAAAGGGGTTGCCAAGCTTCCAAAAAACTACGAGTTGCCTGAAATCTCAGCAAACATTTTTTCACCCAATCTTGATGATTCTTTCAGGTAATAATCAGTACACCAAAACCATTTCGCTCAGCAAATTTCGTTCTTCTAGGTAAAACCGTTCGTTTGCAGTAACCGTTTTCATTTTTAGGTTTCATTCTGTTTTTCTCCTATAGGGATACATGTATTTGGAACTCTAAATCAAACACGGTTTGTGCTAGCTCTTTGAAACTTGACACAATAAAGCAGTTTCAAGTTCTATCTGTATGGATCGTTTGCTGTTGATGTAGCCCTAAGCAGAGCCTGGCGAAAATCACTTACATTTAATGGGGTTGAAAAGCTTAAAAAAAAATACGAGTTGCCTAAAATCTCAGCAAACATTTTTTCACCCAATCTTGATGATTCTTTCAGGTAATGATCAGTACACCAAAACCACTTGGCTCACCAAATTTCGTTTTTCTAGGTTAAACCGTTCGTTTGCAGTAACCGTTTTCATTCTAGGTTTCACTCTGTTTTCTCCTATAGGGATACATGTATTTGAAACTCTAAATCAAACACGGTTTGTGCTAGCTCTTTGAAACTTGACACAATAAAGCAGTTTCAAGTTCTATCTCTATGGTTTGTTTGCTGTTGATGTAGCCCTAAGCAGAGACTGGCGAAAATCACTTTCATGGAAAGGGGTTGCCAAGCTTCCAAAACACTACGAGTTGCCTGAAATCTCAGCAAACATTTTTTCACCCAAACTTGATGATTCTTTCAGGTAATAATAAGTACACCAAAACCACATGGCACACCAAATTTCGTTCTTCTAGGTTAAACCGTTCGTTTGCAGTAACCGTTTTCATTTTTAGGTTTCACTCTGTTTTCTCCTATAGGGATACATGTATTTGGAACTCTAAATCAAACACGGTTTGTGCTAGCTCTTTGAAACTTGACACAATAAAGCAGTTTCAAGTTCTATGTCTATGGTTTTTTTGCTGTTGATGTAGCCCAAAGCAGAGACTGCCGAAAATCACTTTCATGGAAAGGGGTTGCCAAGCTTCCAAAAAACTACGAGTTGCCTGAAATCTCAGCAAACATTTTTTCACCCAATCTTGATGATTCTTTCAGGTAATGATCAGTACACCAAAACCACTTGGCTCACCAAATTTCGTTCTTCTAGGTTAAAACTTTCATTTGCAGTAACCTTTTTTATTTTTAGGTTTCACTCTGTTTCCTCCTATAGGGATACATGTATTTGGAACTCTAAATGAAACATGGTTTGTGTTAGCTCTTTGAAACTTGACACAATAAAGCAGTTTTAAGTTCTATCTCTATGGTTTGTTTGCTGTTGATGTAGCCCTAAGCAGAGACTGGCGAAAATCACTTTCATGGAAAGGGGTTGCCAAGCTTCCAAAAAACTACGAGTTGCCTGAAATCTCAGCAAACATTCTTTCACCCAATCTTGATGATTCTTTCAGGTAATGATCAGTACATCAAAACCACTTGGCTCACCAAATTTCGTTCTTCTAGGTTAAATTGTTCGTTTGCAGTAACCATTTTTATTTTTAGGTTTCACTCTGTTTTCTCCTATAGGGATACATGTATTTGGAACTCTAAATCAAACACGGTTTGTGTTAGCTCTTTGAAACTTGACACAATAAAGCAGTTTCGAGTTCTATCTCTATGGTTTGTTTGCTGTTGATGTAGCCCTAAGCAGAGCCTGGCGAAAATCACTTTCATGGAAAGGGTTTGCCAAGCTTCCAAAAAACTACGAGTTGCCTGAAATCTCAGCAAACTTTTTTTCACCCAATCTTGATGATTCTTTCAGGTAATGATCAGTACACCAAAACCACTTGGCTCACAAAGTTCATTCTTCTAGGTTCAACCGTTCGTTTCCAGTAACCGTTTTTATTTTTAGGTTTCACTCTGTTTCCTCCTATAGGGATACATGTATTTGGAACTCTAAATCAAACACGGTTTGTGCTAGCTCTTTGACACTTGACACAATAAAGCAGTTTCAAGTTCTATCTCTATGGTTTGTTTGCTGTTGATGTAGCCTTAAGCAGAGAATGGCGAAAATCTCTTTCATGGAAAGGGGTTGCCAAGTTTCAAAAAAACTATGAGTTGCCTGAAATCTCAGTAACATTTTTTCACCCAATCTTGATGATTCTTTTAGGTAATGATAAGTATACCAAAACCACTTGGCTCACCAAATTTCGTTCTTCTAGGTTCAACCGTTCGTTTGCAGTAACCGTTTTCATTTTTAGGTTTCACTCTGTTTTCTCCTATAGGGATACATGTATTTGAAACTCCAAATCAAACACGGGTTGTGGTAGCTCTTTGAAATTTGACACAATAAAGCAGTTTCAAGTACTATCTCTATGGTTTGTTTGCTGTTGATGTAGCCCTAAGCAGAGACTGGCGAAAATCACTTCCATGGAAAAAGGTTGCCAAGCTTCCAAAAAACTACGAGTTGCCTGAAATCTCAGCAAACATTTTTTCACCCAATCTTGATGATTCTTTCAGGTAATGATCAGTACAACAAAACCACTTGGCTCACCAAATTTCGTTCTTCTAGGTTAAACCGTTCGTTTGCAGTAACCGTTTTCATTTTTAGGTCTCACTCTGTTTTCTCCTATAGGGATACATGTATTTGGAACTCTAAATCAAACACGGTTTGTGCTAGCTCTTTGAAACTTGACACAACAAAGAAGAATCAAGTTCTATCTCTATGGTTTGTTTGCTGTTGATGTAGCCCTAAGGAGAGACTGGCGAAAATCACTTTCATTTAAAGGGGTTGCCAAGCTTCCAAAAAACTACGAGTTTCCTGAAATCTCAGCAAACATTTTTTCACCCAATCTTGATGATTCTTTCAGGTAATGATCAGTACACCAAAACCTCTTGGCTCACCAAATTTTGTTCTTCTAGGTTAAACCGTTCGTTTGCAGTAACCGTTTTCATTTTTAGGTTTCACTCTGTTTTCTCCTATAGGGATACATGTATTTGGAACTCTAAATCAAACACGGTTTGTGCTAGCTCTTTGAAACTTGACACAATAAAGCAGTTTCAAGTTCTATCTCTATGGTTTGTTTGCTGTTGATGTAGCCCTAAGCAGAGAATGGCGAAAATCACTTTCATGGAAAGGGGTTCCCAAGCTTCCAAAAAACTACGAGTTGCCTGAAATCTCAGCAAACATTTTTTCACCCAACCTCGATGATTCTTTCAGGTAATGATCAGTACACTAAAACCACTTGGCTCACTAAGTTTCGTTCTTCTAGGTTAAACCGTTCGTTTGCAGTAACCGTTTTCATTTTTAGGTTTCACTCTGTTTTCTCCTATAGGGATACATGTATTTGGAACTCTAAATCAAACACGGTTTGTGCTAGCTCTTTGACACTTGACACAATAAAGCAGTTTCAAGTTCTATCTCTATGGTTTGTTTGCTGTTGATGTAGCCCTAAGCAGAGAATGGCGAAAATCACTTTCATGGAAAGGGGTTGCCAAGCTTCCAAAAAACTACGAGTTTCCTGAAATCTCAGCCAACATTTTTTCACCCAATCTTGATGATTCTTTCAGGTAATGATCAGTACAACAAAACCACTTGGCTCAACACATTTTGTTCTTCTAGGTTAAACCGTTCGTTTGCAGTAACCGTTTTCATTTTTAGGTTTCACTCTGTTTTCTCCTATAGGGATACATGTATTTGGAACTCTAAATCAAACACGGTTTGTGCTAGCTCTTTGAAACTTGACAAAATAAAGCAGTTTCAAGTTCTATCTCTATGGTTTCTTTGCTGTTTATGTAGCCCTAAGCAGAGACTGGCGAAAATCACTTTCATGGAAAGGGGTTGCCAAGCTTCTAAAAAACTACGAGTTACCTGAAATCTCAGCAAACATTTTTTCACCCAATCTTGGTGATTCTTTCAGGTAATGATCAGTACACCAAAACCACTTGGCTCACCAAATTTCGTTCTTCTAGGTTAAACCGTTCGTTTGCAGTAACCGTTTTCTTTTTAGGTTTTACTCTGTTTTCTCCTATAGGGATACATGTATTTGGAACTCTAAATCAAACACGGTTTGTGCTAGCTCTTTGAAACTTGACACAACAAAGAAGAATCAAGTTCTATCTCTATGGTTTGTTTGCTGTTGATGTAGCCCTAAAAAGAGACTGGCGAAAATCACTTTCATTAAAAGGGTTGCCAAGCTTCCAAAAAACTACGAGTTGCCTGAAATCTCAGCAAACATTTTTTCACCCAATCTTGATGATTCTTTCAGGTAATGATCAGTACACCAAAACCTCTTGGCTCACCAAATTTTGTTCTTCTAGGTTAAACCGTTCGTTTGCAGTAACCGTTTTCATTTTTAGGTTTCACTCTGTTTTCTCGAATAGGGATACATGTATTTGGAACTCTAAATCAAACACGGTTTGTGCTAGCTCTTTGACACTTGACACAATAAAGCAGTTTCAAGTTCTATCTCTATGGTTTGTTTGCTGTTGATGTAGCCCTAAGCAGAGAATGGCGAAAATTACTTTCATGGAAAGGGGTTGCCAAGCTTCCAAAAAACTACGAGTTTCCTGAAATCTCAGCCAACATTTTTTCACCCAATCTTGATGATTCTTTCAGGTAATGATCAGTACAACAAAACCACTTGGCTCAACACATTTTGTTCTTCTAGGTTAAACCGTTCGTTTGCAGTAACCGTTTTCATTTTTAGGTTTCACTCTGTTTTCTCCTATAGGGATACATGTATTTGGAACTCTAAATCAAACACGGTTTGTGCTAGCTCTTTGAAACTTGACAAAATAAAGCAGTTTCAAGTTCTATCTCTATGGTTTGTTTGCTGTTTATGTAGCCCTAAGCAGAGACTGGCGAAAATCACTTTCATGGAAAGGGGTTGCCAAGCTTCCAAAAAACTACGAGTTACCTGAAATCTCAGCAAACATTTTTTCACCCAATCTTGGTGATTCTTTCAGGTAATGATCAGTACACCAAAACCACTTGGCTCACCAAATTTCGTTCTTCTAGGTTAAACCGTTCGTTTGTAGTAACCGTTTTCTTTTTAGGTTTTACTCTGTTTTCTCCTATAGGGATACATGTATTTGGAACTCTAAATCAAACACGGTTTGTGCTAGCTCTTTGAAACTTGACACAACAAAGAAGAATCAAGTTCTATCTCTATGGTTTGTTTGCTGTTGATGTAGCCCTAAGCAGAGAATGGCGAAAATTACTTTCATGGAAAGGGGTTGCCAAGCTTCCAAAAAACTACGAGTTTCCTGAAATCTCAGCCAACATTTTTTCACCCAATCTTGATAATTCTTTCAGGTAATGATCAGTACAACAAAACCACTTGGCTCAACACATTTTGTTCTTCTAGGTTAAACCGTTCGTTTGCAGTAACCGTTTTCATTTTTAGGTTTCACTCTGTTTTCTCCTATAGGGATACATGTATTTGGAACTCTAAATCAAACACGGTTTGTGCTAGCTCTTTGAAACTTGACAAAATAAAGCAGTTTCAAGTTCTATCTCTATGGTTTGTTTGCTGTTTATGTAGCCCTAAGCAGAGACTGGCGAAAATCACTTTCATGGAAAGGGGTTGCCAAGCTTCCAAAAAACTACGAGTTACCTGAAATCTCAGCAAACATTTTTTCACCCAATCTTGGTGATTCTTTCAGGTAATGATCAGTACACCAAAACCACTTGGCTCACCAAATTTCGTTCTTCTAGGTTAAACCGTTCGTTTGTAGTAACCGTTTTCTTTTTAGGTTTTACTCTGTTTTCTCCTATAGGGATACATGTATTTGGAACTCTAAATCAAACACGGTTTGTGCTAGCTCTTTGAAACTTGACACAACAAAGAAGAATCAAGTTCTATCTCTATGGTTTGTTTGCTGTTGATGTAGCCCTAAAAAGAGACTGGCGAAAATCACTTTCATTAAAAGGGTTGCCAAGCTTCCAAAAAACTACGAGTTGCCTGAAATCTCAGCAAACATTTTTTCACCCAATCTTGATGATTCTTTCAGGTAATGATCAGTACACCAAAACCACTTGGCTCACAAAGTTCGTTCTTCTAGGTTCAACCGTTCGTTTCCATTAACCGTTTTTATTTTTAGGTTTCACTCTGTTTCCTCCTATAGGGATACATGTATTTGGAACTCTAAATCAAACACGGTTTGTGCTAGCTCTTTGAACCTTGACATAATAAAGCAGTTTCAAGTTCTATCTCTATGGTTTGTTTGCTGTTGATGTAGCCCTAAGCAGAGACTGGCGAAAATCACTTTCATGGAAAGGGGTTGCCAAGTTTCAAAAAAACTATGATTTGCCTGAAATCTCAGTAAACATTTTTTCACCCAATCTTGATGATTCTTTTAGGTAATGATAAGTATACCAAAACCACTTGGCTCACCAAATTTCGTTCTTCTGGGTTCAACCGTTCGTTTGCAGTAACCGTTTTCTTTTTTAGGTTTCACTCTGTTTTCTCCTATAGGGATACATGTATTTGAAACTCTAAATCAAACACGGGTTGTGGTAGCTCTTTGAAATTTGACACAATAAAGCAGTTTCAAGTACTATGTCTATGGTTTGTTTGCTGTTGATGTAGCCCTAAGCAGAGACTGGCGAAAATCACTTTCATGGAAAGGGGTTGCCAAGCTTCCAAAAAACTACGAGTTGCCTGAAATCTCAGCAAACATTTTTTCACCCAATCTTGATGATTCTTTCAGGTAATAATCAGTACACCAAAACCATTTCGCTCAGCAAATTTCGTTCTTCTAGGTAAAACCGTTCGTTTGCAGTAACCGTTTTCATTTTTAGGTTTCATTCTGTTTTCTCCTATAGGGATACATGTATTTGGAACTCTAAATCAAACACGGTTTGTGCTAGCTCTTTGAAACTTGACACAATAAAGCAGTTTCAAGTTCTATCTGTATGGATCGTTTGCTGTTGATGTAGCCCTAAGCAGAGCCTGGCGAAAATCACTTACATTTAATGGGGTTGAAAAGCTTAAAAAAAAATACGAGTTGCCTAAAATCTCAGCAAACATTTTTTCACCCAATCTTGATGATTCTTTCAGGTAATGATCAGTACACCAAAACCACTTGGCTCACCAAATTTCGTTTTTCTAGGTTAAACCGTTCGTTTGCAGTAACCGTTTTCATTCTAGGTTTCACTCTGTTTTCTCCTATAGGGATACATGTATTTGAAACTCTAAATCAAACACGGTTTGTGCTAGCTCTTTGAAACTTGACACAATAAAGCAGTTTCAAGTTCTATCTCTATGGTTTGTTTGCTGTTGATGTAGCCCTAAGCAGAGACTGGCGAAAATCACTTTCATGGAAAGGGGTTGCCAAGCTTCCAAAACACTACGAGTTGCCTGAAATCTCAGCAAACATTTTTTCACCCAAACTTGATGATTCTTTCAGGTAATAATAAGTACACCAAAACCACATGGCACACCAAATTTCGTTCTTCTAGGTTAAACCGTTCGTTTGCAGTAACCGTTTTCATTTTTAGGTTTCACTCTGTTTTCTCCTATAGGGATACATGTATTTGGAACTCTAAAGCAAACACGGTTTGTGCTAGCTCTTTGAAACTTGACACAATAAAGCAGTTTCAAGTTCTATGTCTATGGTTTTTTTGCTGTTGATGTAGCCCAAAGCAGAGACTGCCGAAAATCACTTTCATGGAAAGGGGTTGCCAAGCTTCCAAAAAACTACGAGTTGCCTGAAATCTCAGCAAACATTTTTTCACCCAATCTTGATGATTCTTTCAGGTAATGATCAGTACACCAAAACCACTTGGCTCACCAAATTTCGTTCTTCTAGGTTAAAACTTTCATTTGCAGTAACCTTTTTTATTTTTAGGTTTCACTCTGTTTCCTCCTATAGGGATACATGTATTTGGAACTCTAAATGAAACATGGTTTGTGTTAGCTCTTTGAAACTTGACACAATAAAGCAGTTTTAAGTTCTATCTCTATGGTTTGTTTGCTGTTGATGTAGCCCTAAGCAGAGACTGGCGAAAATCACTTTCATGGAAAGGGGTTGCCAAGCTTCCAAAAAACTACGAGTTGCCTGAAATCTCAGCAAACATTCTTTCACCCAATCTTGATGATTCTTTCAGGTAATGATCAGTACATCAAAACCACTTGGCTCACCAAATTTCGTTCTTCTAGGTTAAATTGTTCGTTTGCAGTAACCATTTTTATTTTTAGGTTTCACTCTGTTTTCTCCTATAGGGATACATGTATTTGGAACTCTAAATCAAACACGGTTTGTGTTAGCTCTTTGAAACTTGACACAATAAAGCAGTTTCGAGTTCTATCTCTATGGTTTGTTTGCTGTTGATGTAGCCCTAAGCAGAGCCTGGCGAAAATCACTTTCATGGAAAGGGTTTGCCAAGCTTCCAAAAAACTACGAGTTGCCTGAAATCTCAGCAAACTTTTTTTCACCCAATCTTGATGATTCTTTCAGGTAATGATCAGTACACCAAAACCACTTGGCTCACAAAGTTCATTCTTCTAGGTTCAACCGTTCGTTTCCAGTAACCGTTTTTATTTTTAGGTTTCACTCTGTTTCCTCCTATAGGGATACATGTATTTGGAACTCTAAATCAAACACGGTTTGTGCTAGCTCTTTGACACTTGACACAATAAAGCAGTTTCAAGTTCTATCTCTATGGTTTGTTTGCTGTTGATGTAGCCTTAAGCAGAGAATGGCGAAAATCTCTTTCATGGAAAGGGGTTGCCAAGTTTCAAAAAAACTATGAGTTGCCTGAAATCTCAGTAACATTTTTTCACCCAATCTTGATGATTCTTTTAGGTAATGATAAGTATACCAAAACCACTTGGCTCACCAAATTTCGTTCTTCTAGGTTCAACCGTTCGTTTGCAGTAACCGTTTTCATTTTTAGGTTTCACTCTGTTTTCTCCTATAGGGATACATGTATTTGAAACTCTAAATCAAACACGGGTTGTGGTAGCTCTTTGAAATTTGACACAATAAAGCAGTTTCAAGTACTATCTCTATGGTTTGTTTGCTGTTGATGTAGCCCTAAGCAGAGACTGGCGAAAATCACTTCCATGGAAAAAGGTTGCCAAGCTTCCAAAAAACTACGAGTTGCCTGAAATCTCAGCAAACATTTTTTCACCCAATCTTGATGATTCTTTCAGGTTATGATCAGTACAACAAAACCACTTGGCTCACCAAATTTCGTTCTTCTAGGTTAAACCGTTCGTTTGCAGTAACCGTTTTCATTTTTAGGTCTCACTCTGTTTTCTCCTATAGGGATACATGTATTTGGAACTCTAAATCAAACACGGTTTGTGCTAGCTCTTTGAAACTTGACACAACAAAGAAGAATCAAGTTCTATCTCTATGGTTTGTTTGCTGTTGATGTAGCCCTAAGGAGGGACTGGCGAAAATCACTTTCATTTAAAGGGGTTGCCAAGCTTCCAAAAAACTACGAGTTGCCTGAAATCTCAGCAAACATTTTTTCACCCAATCTTGATGATTCTTTCAGGTAATGATCAGTACACCAAAACCTCTTGGCTCACCAAATTTTGTTCTTCTAGGTTAAACCGTTCGTTTGCAGTAACCGTTTTCATTTTTAGGTTTCACTCTGTTTTCTCCTATAGGGATACATGTATTTGGAACTCTAAATCAAACACGGTTTGTGCTAGCTCTTTGAAACTTGACACAATAAAGCAGTTTCAAGTTCTATCTCTATGGTTTGTTTACTGTTGATGTAGCCCTAAGCAGAGAATGGCGAAAATCACTTTCATGGAAAGGGGTTACCAAGCTTCCAAAAAACTACGAGTTGCCTGAAATCTCAGCAAATATTTTTTCACCCAATCTCGATGATTCTTTCAGGTAATGATCAGTACACTAAAACCACTTGGCTCACCAAGTTTCGTTTTTCTAGGTTAAACCGTTCGTTTGCAGTAACCGTTTTCATTTTTAGGTTTCACTCTGTTTTCTCCTATAGGGATACATGTATTTGGAACTCTAAATCAAACACGGTTTGTGCTAGCTCTTTGACACTTGACACAATAAAGCAGTTTCAAGTTCTATCTCTACGGTTTGTTTGCTGTTGATGTAACACTAAGCAGAGAATGGCGAAGATCACTTTCATGGAAAGGGGTTGCCATGCTTCCAAAAAACTACGAGTTGCCTGAAATCTCAGCAAATATTTTTTCACCCAACCTCGATGATTCTTTCAGGTAATGATCAGTACACTAAAACCACTTGGCTCACCAAGTTTCGTTCTTCTAGGTTAAACCGTTCGTTTGCAGTAACCGTTTTCATTTTTAGGTTTCACTCTGTTCTCTCCTATAGGGATACATGTATTTGGAACTCTAAATCAAACACAGTTTGTGCTAGCTCTTTGAAACTTGACACAATAAAGCAGTTTCATGTTCTATCTCTATGGTTTGTTTGCTGTTCATGTAGCCCTAAGCAGAGACTGGCGAAAATCACATTCATGAAAAGGGGTTACCAAGCTTCCAAAAAACTACGAGTTGCCTGAAATCTCAGAAAACATTTTTTCACCCAATCTTGATGATTCTTTCAGGTAATGATGAGTACACCAAAACCACTTGGCTCACCAAATTTCGTTCTTCTAGGTTAAACCGTTCGTTTGCAGTAACCGTTTTCATTTTTAGGTTTCACTCTGTTTTCTCCTATAGGGATACATGTATTTGGAACTCTAAATCAAACCGGTTTGTGCTAGCTCTTTGAAACTTGACAAAATAAAGCAGTTTCAAGTTCTATCTCTATGGTTTGTTTGCTGTTTATGTAGCCCTAAGCAGAGACTGGCGAAAATCACTTTCATGGAAAGGGGTTGCCAAGCTTCCAAAAAACTATGAGTTGCCTGAAATCTCAGTAAACATTTTTTCACCCAATCTTGATGATTCTTTTAGGTAATGATAAGTATACCAAAACCACTTGGCTCACCAAATTTCGTTCTTCTGGGTTCAACCGTTCGTTTGCAGTAACCGTTTTCATTTTTAGGTTTCACTCTGTTTTCTCCTATAGGGATACATGTATTTGAAACTCTAAATCAAACACGGGTTGTGGTAGCTCTTTGAAATTTGACACAATAAAGCAGTTTCAAGTACTATCTCTATGGTTTGTTTGCTGTTGATGTAGCCCTAAGCAGAGACTGGCGAAAATCACTTTCATGGAAAGGGGTTGCCAAGCTTCCAAAAAACTACGAGTTGCCTGAAATCTCAGCAAACATTTTTTCACCCAATCTTGATGATTCTTTCAGGTAATAATCAGTACACCAAAACCATTTCGCTCAGCAAATTTCGTTCTTCTAGGTAAAACCGTTCGTTTGCAGTAACCATTTTCATTTTTAGGTTTCATTCTGTTTTCTCCTATAGGGATACATGTATTTGGAACTCTAAATCAAACACGGTTTGTGCTAGCTCTTTGAAACTTGACACAATAAAGCAGTTTCAAGTTCTATCTGTATGGATCGTTTGCTGTTGATGTAGCCCTAAGCAGAGCCTGGCGAAAATCACTTACATTTAATGGGGTTGCCAAGCTTAAAAAAAACTACGAGTTGCCTAAAATCTCAGCAAACATTTTTTTCACCCAATCTTGATGATTCTTTCAGGTAATGATCAGTACACCAAAACCACTTGGCTCACCAAATTTCGTTTTTCTAGGTTAAACCGTTCGTTTGCAGTAACCGTTTTCATTCTAGGTTTCACTCTGTTTTCTCCTATAGGGATACATGTATTTGAAACTCTAAATCAAACACGGTTTGTGCTAGCTCTTTGAAACTTGACACTATAAAGCAGTTTCAAGTTCTATCTTTATGGTTTGTTTGCTGTTGATGTAGCCCTAAGCAGAGACTGGCGAAAATCACTTTCATGGAAAGGGGTTGCCAAGCTTCCAAAAAACTACGAGTTGCCTGAAATCTCAGCAAACATTTTTTCACCCAAACTTGATGATTCTTTCAGGTAATAATAAGTACACCAAAACCACTTGGCTCACCAAATTTCGTTCTTCTAGGTTAAACCGTTCGTTTGCAGTAAACGTTTTCATTTTTAGGTTTCACTCTGTTTTCTCCTATAGGGATACATGTATTTGGAACTCTAAAGCAAACACGGTTTGTGCTAGCTCTTTGAAACTTGACACAATAAAGCAGTTTCAAGTTCTATGTCTATGGTTTTTTTGCTGTTGATGTAGCCCAAAGCAGAGACTGCCGAAAATCACTTTCATGGAAAGGGGTTGCCAAGCTTCCAAAAAACTACGAGTTGCCTGAAATCTCACCAAACATTTTTTCACCCAATCTTGATGATTCTTTCAGGTAATGATCAGTACACCAAAACCACTTGGCTCACCAAATTTCGTTCTTCTAGGTTAAACCTTTCGTTTGCAGTAACCTTTTTTATTTTTAGGTTTCACTCTGTTTCCTCCTATAGGGATACATATATTTGGAACTCTAAATGAAACATGGTTTGTGTTAGCTCTTTGAAACTTGACACAATAAAGCAGTTTTAAGTTCTATCTCTATGGTTTGTTTGCTGTTGATGTAGCCCTAAGCAGAGACTGGCGAAAATCACTTTCATGGAAAGGGGTTGCCAGGCTTCCAAAAAACTACGAGTTGCCTGAAATCTCACCAAACATTTTTTCACCCAATCTTGATGATTCTTTCAGGTAATGATCAGTACATCAAAACCACTTGGCTCACCAAATTTCGTTCTTCTAGGTTAAACCGTTCGTTTGCAGTAACCGTTTTTATTTTTAGGTTTCACTCTGTTTTCTCCTATAGGGATACATGTATTTGGAACTCTAAATCAAACACGGTTTGTGCTAGCTCTTTGACACTTGACACAATAAAGCAGTTTCAAGTTCTATCTCTATGGTTGGTTTGCTGTTGATGTAGCCCTAAGCAGAGAATGGCGAAAATCACTTTTATGGAAAGGGGTTGCCAAGCTTCCAAAAAACTACGAGTTGCCTGAAAACTCAGCAAACATTTTTTCACCCAATCTTGATGATTCTTTCAGGTAATGATCAGTACAACAAAACCACTTGGCTCAACACATTTTGTTCTTCTAGGTTAAACCGTTCGTTTGCAGTAACCGTTTTCATTTTTAGGTTTCACTCTGTTTTCTCCTATAGGGACACATGTATTTGGAACTCTAAATCAAACACGGTTTGTGCTAGCTCTTTGAAACTTGACAAAATAAAGCAGTTTCAAGATCTATCTCTATGGTTTGTTTGCTGTTTATGTAGCCCTAAGCAGAGACTGGCGAAAATCACTTTCATGGAAAGGGGTTGCCAAGCTTCCAAAAAACTACGAGTTACCTGAAATCTCAGCAAACATTTTTTCACCCAATCTTGGTGATTCTTTCAGGTAATGATCAGTACACCAAAACCACTTGGCTCACCAAATTTCGTTCTTCTAGGTTAAACCGTTCGTTTGCAGTAACCGTTTTCTTTTTAGGTTTCACTCTGTTTTCTCCTATAGGGATACATGTATTTGGAACTCTAAATCAAACACGGTTTGTGCTAGCACTTTGAAACTTGACACAACAAAGAAGAATGAAGTTCTATCTCTATGGTTTGTTTGCTGTTGATGTAGCCCTAAGGAGAGACTGGCGAAAATCACTTTCATTAAAAGGGTTGCCAAGCTTCCAAAAAACTATGAGTTGCCTGAAATCTCAGCAAACATTTTTTCACCCAATCTTGATGATTCTTTCAGGTAATGATCAGTACACCAAATCCTCTTGGCTCACCAAATTTTGTTCTTCTAGGTTAAACCGTTCGTTTGCAGTAACCGTTTTCATTTTTAGGTTTCACTCTGTTTTCTCCTATAGGGATACATGTATTTGGAACTCTAAATCAAACACGGTTTGTGCTAGCTCTTTGAAACTTGACACAATAAAGCAGTTTCAAGTTCTATCTCTATGGTTTGTTTGCTGTTGATGTAGCCCTAAGCAGAGAATGGCGAAAATCACTTTCATGGAAAGGGGTTGCCAAGCTTCCAAAAAACTACGAGTTGCCTGAAATCTCAGCAAATATTTTTTCACCCATTCTCGATGATTCTTTCAGGTAATGATCAGTACACTAAAACCACTTGGCTCACCATGTTTCGTTCTTCTAGGTTAAACCGTTCGTTTGCAGTAACCGTTTTCATTTTTAGGTTTCACTCTGTTTTCTCCTATAGGGATACATGTATTTGGAACTCTAAATCAAACACGGTTTGTGCTAGCTCTTTGAAACTTGACACAATAAAGCAGTTTCAAGTTCTATCTCTATGGTTTGTTTGCTGTTGATGTAGCCCTAAGCAGAGAATGGCGAAAATCACTTTCATGGAAAGGGGTTGCCATGCTTCCAAAAAACTACGAGTTGCCTGAAATCTCAGCAAATATTTTTTCACCCAACCTCGATGATTCTTTCAGGTAATGATCAGTACACTAAAACCACTTGGCTCACCAAGTTTCGTTCTTCTAGGTTAAACCGTTCGTTTGCAGTAACCGTTTTCATTTTTAGGTTTCACTCTGTTTTCTCCTATAGGGATACATGTATTTGGAACTCTAAATCAAACACGGTTTGTGCTAGCTCTTTGACACTTGACACAATAAAGCAGTTTCAAGTTCTATCTCTATGGTTTGTTTTCTGTTGATGTAGCCCTAAGCAGAGAATGGCAAAAATCACTTTCATGGAAAGGGGTTGCCAAGCTTCCAAAAAACTACGAGTTGCCTGAAAACTCAGCAAACATTTTTTCACCCAATCTTGATGATTCTTTCAGGTAATGATCAGTACAACAAAACCACTTGGCTCAACACATTTTGTTCTTCTAGGTTAAACCGTTCGTTTGCAGTAACCGTTTTCATTTTTAGGTTTCACTCTGTTTTCTCCTATAGGGATACATGTATTTGGAACTCTAAATCAAACACGGTTTGTGCTAGCTCTTTGAAACTTGACAAAATAAAGCAGTTTCAAGTTCTATCTCTATGGTTTGTTTGCTGTTTATGTAGCCCTAAGTAGAGACTGGCGAAAATCACTTTCATGGAAAGGGGTTGCCAAGCTTCCAAAAAAACTACGAGTTACCTGAAATCTCAGCAAACATTTTTTCACCCAATCTTGGTGATTCTTTCAGGTAATGATCAGTACACCAAAACCACTTGGCTCACCAAATTTCGTTCTTCTAGGTTAAACCGTTCGTTTGCAGTAACCGTTTTCATTTTTAGGTTTCACTCTGTTTTCTCCTATAGGGATACATGTATTTGGAACTCTAAATCAAACACGGTTTGTGCTAGCTCTTTGAAACTTGACAAAATAAAGCAGTTTCAACATCTATCTCTATGGTTTGTTTGCTGTTGATGTAGCCCTAAGGAGAGACTGGCGAAAATCACTTTCATGGACAGGGGTTGCCAAGCTTCCAAAAAACTACGAGTTGCCTGAAATCTCACCAAACATTTTTTCCCTCAATCTTGATGATTCTTTCAGGTAATGATCAGTACACCAAAACCACTTGGCTCACCAAATTTCGTTCTTCTAGGTTTAACCGTTCGTTTGCAGTAACTGTTTTCATTTATAGGTTTCACTCTGTTTTCTCCTATAGGGATACATGTATTTGGAACTCTAAATCAAACCGGTTTGTGCTAGCTCTTTGAAACTTGACACAATAAAGCAGTTTCAAGTTCTATCTCTATGGTTTGTTTGCTGTTTATGTAGCCCTAAGCAGAGACTGGCGAAAATCACTTTCATGGAAAGGGGTTGCCAAGCTTCCAAAAAACTATGAGTTGCCTGAAATCTCAGTAAACATTTTTTCACCCAATCTTGATGATTCTTTTAGGTAATGATAAGTATACCAAAACCACTTGGCTCACCAAATTTCGTTCTTCTGGGTTCAACCGTTCGTTTGCAGTAACCGTTTTCATTTTTAGGTTTCACTCTGTTTTCTCCTATAGGGATACATGTATTTGAAACTCTAAATCAAACACGGGTTGTGGTAGCTCTTTGAAATTTGACACAATAAAGCAGTTTCAAGTTCTATCTCTATGGTTTGTTTGCTGTTGATGTAGCCCTAAGCAGAGACTGGCGAAAATCACTTTCATGGAAAGGGGTTGCCAAGCTTCCAAAAAACTACGAGTTGCCTGAAATCTCAGCAAACATTTTTTCACCCAATCTTGATGATTCTTTCAGGTAATAATCAGTACACCAAAACCATTTCGCTCAGCAAATTTCGTTCTTCTAGGTAAAACCGTTCGTTTGCAGTAACCATTTTCATTTTTAGGTTTCATTCTGTTTTCTCCTATAGGGATACATGTATTTGGAACTCTAAATCAAACACGGTTTGTGCTAGCTCTTTGAAACTTGACACAATAAAGCAGTTTCAAGTTCTATCTGTATGGATCGTTTGCTGTTGATGTAGCCCTAAGCAGAGCCTGGCGAAAATCACTTACATTTAATGGGGTTGCCAAGCTTAAAAAAAACTACGAGTTGCCTAAAATCTCAGCAAACATTTTTTTCACCCAATCTTGATGATTCTTTCAGGTAATGATCAGTACACCAAAACCACTTGGCTCACCAAATTTCGTTTTTCTAGGTTAAACCGTTCGTTTGCAGTAACCGTTTTCATTCTAGGTTTCACTCTGTTTTCTCCTATAGGGATACATGTATTTGAAACTCTAAATCAAACACGGTTTGTGCTAGCTCTTTGAAACTTGACACTATAAAGCAGTTTCAAGTTCTATCTTTATGGTTTGTTTGCTGTTGATGTAGCCCTAAGCAGAGACTGGCGAAAATCACTTTCATGGAAAGGGGTTGCCAAGCTTCCAAAACACTACGAGTTGCCTGAAATCTCAGCAAACATTTTTTCACCCAAACTTGATGATTCTTTCAGGTAATAATAAGTACACCAAAACCACTTGGCTCACCAAATTTCGTTCTTCTAGGTTAAACCGTTCGTTTGCAGTAAACGTTTTCATTTTTAGGTTTCACTCTGTTTTCTCCTATAGGGATACATGTATTTGGAACTCTAAAGCAAACACGGTTTGTGCTAGCTCTTTGAAACTTGACACAATAAAGCAGTTTCAAGTTCTATGTCTATGGTTTTTTTGCTGTTGATGTAGCCCAAAGCAGAGACTGCCGAAAATCACTTTCATGGAAAGGGGTTGCCAAGCTTCCAAAAAACTACGAGTTGCCTGAAATCTCACCAAACATTTTTTCACCCAATCTTGATGATTCTTTCAGGTAATGATCAGTACACCAAAACCACTTGGCTCACCAAATTTCGTTCTTCTAGGTTAAACCTTTCGTTTGCAGTAACCTTTTTTATTTTTAGGTTTCACTCTGTTTCCTCCTATAGGGATACATGTATTTGGAACTCTAAATGAAACATGGTTTGTGTTAGCTCTTTGAAACTTGACACAATAAAGCAGTTTTAAGTTCTATCTCTATGGTTTGTTTGCTGTTGATGTAGCCCTAAGCAGAGACTGGCGAAAATCACTTTCATGGAAAGGGGTTGCCAGGCTTCCAAAAAACTACGAGTTGCCTGAAATCTCACCAAACATTTTTTCACCCAATCTTGATGATTCTTTCAGGTAATGATCAGTACATCAAAACCACTTGGCTCACCAAATTTCGTTCTTCTAGGTTAAACCGTTCGTTTGCAGTAACCGTTTTTATTTTTAGGTTTCACTCTGTTTCTCCTATAGGGATACATGTATTTGGAACTCTAAATCAAACACGGTTTGTGCTAGCTCTTTGACACTTGACACAATAAAGCAGTTTCAAGTTCTATCTCTATGGTTGGTTTGCTGTTGATGTAGCCCTAAGCAGAGAATGGCGAAAATCACTTTTATGGAAAGGGGTTACCAAGCTTCCAAAAAACTACGAGTTGCCTGAAAACTCAGCAAACATTTTTTCACCCAATCTTGATGATTCTTTCAGGTAATGATCAGTACAACAAAACCACTTGGCTCAACACATTTTGTTCTTCTAGGTTAAACCGTTCGTTTGCAGTAACCGTTTTCATTTTTAGGTTTCACTCTGTTTTCTCCTATAGGGACACATGTATTTGGAACTCTAAATCAAACACGGTTTGTGCTAGCTCTTTGAAACTTGACAAAATAAAGCAGTTTCAAGATCTATCTCTATGGTTTGTTTGCTGTTTATGTAGCCCTAAGCAGAGACTGGCGAAAATCACTTTCATGGAAAGGGGTTGCCAAGCTTCCAAAAAACTACGAGTTACCTGAAATCTCAGCAAACATTTTTTCACCCAATCTTGGTGATTCTTTCAGGTAATGATCAGTACACCAAAACCACTTGGCTCACCAAATTTCGTTCTTCTAGGTTAAACCGTTCGTTTGCAGTAACCGTTTTCTTTTTAGGTTTCACTCTGTTTTCTCCTATAGGGATACATGTATTTGGAACTCTAAATCAAACACGGTTTGTGCTAGCACTTTGAAACTTGACACAACAAAGAAGAATGAAGTTCTATCTCTATGGTTTGTTTGCTGTTGATGTAGCCCTAAGGAGAGACTGGCGAAAATCACTTTCATTAAAAGGGTTGCCAAGCTTCCAAAAAACTATGAGTTGCCTGAAATCTCAGCAAACATTTTTTCACCCAATCTTGATGATTCTTTCAGGTAATGATCAGTACACCAAATCCTCTTGGCTCACCAAATTTTGTTCTTCTAGGTTAAACCGTTCGTTTGCAGTAACCGTTTTCATTTTTAGGTTTCACTCTGTTTTCTCCTATAGGGATACATGTATTTGGAACTCTAAATCAAACACGGTTTGTGCTAGCTCTTTGAAACTTGACACAATAAAGCAGTTTCAAGTTCTATCTCTATGGTTTGTTTGCTGTTGATGTAGCCCTAAGCAGAGAATGGCGAAAATCACTTTCATGGAAAGGGGTTGCCAAGCTTCCAAAAAACTACGAGTTGCCTGAAATCTCAGCAAATATTTTTTCACCCATTCTCGATGATTCTTTCAGGTAATGATCAGTACACTAAAACCACTTGGCTCACCATGTTTCGTTCTTCTAGGTTAAACCGTTCGTTTGCAGTAACCGTTTTCATTTTTAGGTTTCACTCTGTTTTCTCCTATAGGGATACATGTATTTGGAACTCTAAATCAAACACGGTTTGTGCTAGCTCTTTGAAACTTGACACAATAAAGCAGTTTCAAGTTCTATCTCTATGGTTTGTTTGCTGTTGATGTAGCCCTAAGCAGAGAATGGCGAAAATCACTTTCATGGAAAGGGGTTGCCATGCTTCCAAAAAACTACGAGTTGCCTGAAATCTCAGCAAATATTTTTTCACCCAACCTCGATGATTCTTTCAGGTAATGATCAGTACACTAAAACCACTTGGCTCACCAAGTTTCGTTCTTCTAGGTTAAACCGTTCGTTTGCAGTAACCGTTTTCATTTTTAGGTTTCACTCTGTTTTCTCCTATAGGGATACATGTATTTGGAACTCTAAATCAAACACGGTTTGTGCTAGCTCTTTGACACTTGACACAATAAAGCAGTTTCAAGTTCTATCTCTATGGTTTGTTTTCTGTTGATGTAGCCCTAAGCAGAGAATGGCAAAAATCACTTTCATGGAAAGGGGTTGCCAAGCTTCCAAAAAACTACGAGTTGCCTGAAAACTCAGCAAACATTTTTTCACCCAATCTTGATGATTCTTTCAGGTAATGATCAGTACAACAAAACCACTTGGCTCAACACATTTTGTTCTTCTAGGTTAAACCGTTCGTTTGCAGTAACCGTTTTCATTTTTAGGTTTCACTCTGTTTTCTCCTATAGGGATACATGTATTTGGAACTCTAAATCAAACACGGTTTGTGCTAGCTCTTTGAAACTTGACAAAATAAAGCAGTTTCAAGTTCTATCTCTATGGTTTGTTTGCTGTTTATGTAGCCCTAAGTAGAGACTGGCGAAAATCACTTTCATGGAAAGGGGTTGCCAAGCTTCCAAAAAAACTACGAGTTACCTGAAATCTCAGCAAACATTTTTTCACCCAATCTTGGTGATTCTTTCAGGTAATGATCAGTACACCAAAACCACTTGGCTCACCAAATTTCGTTCTTCTAGGTTAAACCGTTCGTTTGCAGTAACCGTTTTCATTTTTAGGTTTCACTCTGTTTTCTCCTATAGGGATACATGTATTTGGAACTCTAAATCAAACACGGTTTGTGCTAGCTCTTTGAAACTTGACAAAATAAAGCAGTTTCAACATCTATCTCTATGGTTTGTTTGCTGTTGATGTAGCCCTAAGGAGAGACTGGCGAAAATCACTTTCATGGACAGGGGTTGCCAAGCTTCCAAAAAACTACGAGTTGCCTGAAATCTCACCAAACATTTTTTCCCTCAATCTTGATGATTCTTTCAGGTAATGATCAGTACACCAAAACCACTTGGCTCACCAAATTTCGTTCTTCTAGGTTTAACCGTTCGTTTGCAGTAACTGTTTTCATTTATAGGTTTCACTCTGTTTTGTCCTATAGGGATACATGTATTTGGAACTCTAAATCAAACACGGTTTGTGCTAGCTCCTTGAAACTTGACACAATAAAGCAGTTTCAAGTTCTATCTCTATGGTTTGTTTGCTGTTGACGTAGCCCTAAGCAGAGACTGGCCATAATCACTTTCATGGAAAGGGGTTGCCAAGCTTCCAAAAAACTACGAGTTGCCTGAAATCTCAGCCAACATTTTTTCACCCAATCTTGATGATTCTTTCAGGTAATAATCAGTACACCAAAACCATTTGGCTCACCAAATTTCGTTCTTCTAGGTTAAACCGTTCGTTTGCAGTAACCGTATTCATTTTTAGGTTTCACTCTGTTTTCTCCTATAGGGATACATGTATTTGGAACTCTAAATCAAACACGGTTTGTGCTAGCTCTTTGACACTTGACACAATAAAGCAGTTTCAAGTTCTCTCTCTATGGTTTGTTTGCTGTTGATGTAGCCCTAAGCAGAGCCTGGCGAAAATCACTTATATTTAATTGGGTTGCCAAGCTTAAAAATAACTACGAGTTGCCTGAAATCTCATCAAACATATTTTCACCCAATCTTGATAATTTTTTCAGGTAATGATCAGTACACCAAAACCACTTGGCTCACAAAGTTCGTTCTTCTAGGTTCAACCGTTCGTTTCCATTAACCGTTTTTATTTTTAGGTTTCACATGTATTTGGAACTCTAAATCAAACACGGGTTGTGGTAGCTCTTTGAAATTTGACACAATAAAGCAGTTTGAAGTACTATCTCTATGGTTTGTTTGCTGTTGATGTAGCCCTAAGCAGAGACTGGCGAAAATCACTTTCATGGAAAAAGGTTGCCAAGCTTCCAAAAAACTACGAGTTGCCTGAAATCTCAGCAAACATTTTTTCACCCAATCTTGATGATTCTTTCAGGTAATGATCAGTACAACAAAACCACTTGGCTCACCAAATTTCGTTCTTCTAGGTTAAACCGTTCGTTTGCAGTAACCGTTTTCATTTTTAGGTCTCACTCTGTTTTCTCCTATAGGGGTACATGTATTTGGAACTCTAAATCAAACACGGTTTGTGCTAGCTCTTTGAAACTTGACACAACAAAGAAGAATCAAGTTCTATCTCTATGGTTTGTTTGCTGTTGATGTAGCCCTAAGGAGAGACTGGCGAAAATCACTTTCATTTAAAGGGGTTGCCAAGCTTCCAAAAAACTACGAGTTGCCTGAAATCTCAGCAAACATTTTTTCACCCAATCTTGATGATTCTTTCAGGTAATGATCAGTACACCAAAACCTCTTGGCTCACCAAATTTTTCTTCTAGGTTAAACCGTTCGTTTGCAGTAACCGTTTTCATTTTTAGGTTTCACTCTGTTTTCTCCTATAGGGGATACATGTATTTGGAACTCTAAATCAAACACGGTTTGTGCTAGCTCTTTGAAACTTGACACAATAAAGCAGTTTCAAGTTCTATCTCTATGGTTTGTTTGCTGTTGATGTAGCCCTAAGCAGAGAATGGCGAAAATCACTTTCATGGAAAGGGGTTGCCAGGCTTCCAAAAAACTACGAGTTGCCTGTAATCTCACCAAACATTTTTTCACCCAATCTTGATGATTCTTTCAGGTAATGATCAGTACATCAAAACCACTTGGCTCACCAAATTTCGTTCTTCTAGGTTAAACCGTTCGTTTGCAGTAACCGTTTTTATTTTTAGGTTTCACTCTGTTTTCTCCTATAGGGATACATGTATTTGGAACTCTAAATCAAACACGGTTTGTGCTAGCTCTTTGACACTTGACACAATAAAGCAGTTTCAAGTTCTATCTCTATGGTTGGTTTGCTGTTGATGTAGCCCTCAGCAGAGAATGGCGAAAATCACTTTTATGGAAAGGGGTTGCCAAGCTTCCAAAAAACTACGAGTTGCCTGAAAACTCAGCAAACATTTTTTCACCCAATCTTGATAATTCTTTCAGGTAATGATCAGTACAACAAAACCACTTGGCTCAACACATTTTGTTCTTCTAGGTTAAACCGTTCGTTTGCAGTAACCGTTTTCATTTTTAGGTTTCACTCTGTTTTCTCCTATAGGGATACATGTATTTGGAACTCTAAATCAAACACGGTTTGTGCTAGCTCTTTGAAACTTGACAAAATAAAGCAGTTTCAACATCTATCTCTATGGTTTGTTTGCTGTTTATGTAGCCCTAAGCAGAGACTGGCGAAAATCACTTTCATGGAAAGGGTTTGCCAAGCTTCCAAAAAACTACGAGTTACCTGAAATCTCAGCAAACATTTTTTCACCCAATCTTGGTGATTCTTTCAGGTAATGATCAGTACACCAAAACCACTTGGCTCACCAAATTTCGTTCTTCTAGGTTAAACCGTTCGTTTGCAGTAACTGTTTTCTTTTTAGGTTTCACTCTGTTTTCTCCTATAGGGATACATGTATTTGGAACTCTAAATCAAACACGGTTTGTGCTAGCACTTTGAAACTTGACACAACAAAGAAGAATGAAGTTCTATCTCTATGGTTTGTTTGCTGTTGATGTAGCCCTAAGGAGAGACTGGCGAAAATCACTTTCATTAAAAGGGTTGCCAAGCTTCCAAAAAACTACGAGTTGCCTGAAATCTCAGCAAACATTTTTTCACCCAATCTTGATGATTCTTTCAGGTAATGATCAGTACACCAAATCCTCTTGGCTCACCAAATTTTGTTCTTCTAGGTTAAACCGTTCGTTTGCAGTAACCGTTTTCATTTTTAGGTTTCACTCTGTTTTCTCCTATAGGGATACATGTATTTGGAACTCTAAATCAAACACGGTTTGTGCTAGCTCTTTGAAACTTGACAAAATAAAGCAGTTTCAACATCTATCTCTATGGTTTGTTTGCTGTTTATGTAGCCCTAAGCAGAGACTGGCGAAAATCACTTTCATGGAAAGGGGTTGCCAAGCTTCCAAAAAACTACGAGTTACCTGAAATCTCAGCAAACATTTTTTCACCCAATCTTGGTGATTCTTTCAGGTAATGATCAGTACACCAAAACCACTTGGCTCACCAAATTTCGTTCTTCTAGGTTAAACCGTTCGTTTGCAGTAACCGTTTTCTTTTTAGGTTTCACTCTGTTTTCTCCTATAGGGATACATGTATTTGGAACTCTAAATCAAACACGGTTTGTGCTAGCACTTTGAAACTTGACACAACAAAGAAGAATGAAGTTCTATCTCTATGGTTTGTTTGCTGTTGATGTAGCCCTAAGGAGAGACTGGCGTAAATCACTTTCATTAAAAGGGTTGCCAAGCTTCCAAAAAACTACGAGTTGCCTGAAATCTCAGCAAACATTTTTTCACCCAATCTTGATGATTCTTTCAGGTAATGATCAGTACACCAAATCCTCTTGGCTCACCAAATTTTGTTCTTCTAGGTTAAACCGTTCGTTTGCAGTAACCGTTTTCATTTTTAGGTTTCACTCTGTTTTCTCCTATAGGGATACATGTATTTGGAACTCTAAATCAAACACGGTTTGTGCTAGCTCTTTGAAACTTGACACAATAAAGCAGTTTCAAGTTCTATCTCTATGGTTTGTTTGCTGTTGATGTAGCCCTAAGCAGAGAATGGCGAAAATCACTTTCATGGAAAGGGGTTGCCAAGCTTCCAAAAAACTACGAGTTGCCTGAAATCTCAGCAAATATTTTTTCACCCAATCTCGATGATTCTTTCAGGTAATGATCAGTACACTAAAACCACTTGGCTCACCATGTTTCGTTCTTCTAGGTTAAACCGTTCGTTTGCAGTAACCGTTTTCATTTTTAGGTTTCACTCTGTTTTCTCCTATAGGGATACATGTATTTGGAACTCTAAATCAAACACGGTTTGTGCTAGCTCTTTGAAACTTGACACAATAAAGCAGTTTCAAGTTCTATCTCTATGGTTTGTTTGCTGTTGATGTAGCCCTAAGCAGAGAATGGCGAAAATCACTTTCATGGAAAGGGGTTGCCATGCTTCCAAAAAACTACGAGTTGCCTGAAATCTCAGCAAATATTTTTTCACCCAACCTCGATGATTCTTTCAGGTAATGATCAGTACACTAAAACCACTTGGCTCACCAAGTTTCGTTCTTCTAGGTTAAACCGTTCGTTTGCAGTAACCGTTTTCATTTTTAGGTTTCACTCTGTTTTCTCCTATAGGGATACATGTATTTGGAACTCTAAATCAAACACGGTTTGTGCTAGCTCTTTGACACTTGACACAATAAAGCAGTTTCAAGTTCTATCTCTATGGTTTGTTTTCTGTTGATGTAGCCCTAAGCAGAGAATGGCAAAAATCACTTTCATGGAAAGGGGTTGCCAAGCTTCCAAAAAACTACGAGTTGCCTGAAAACTCAGCAAACATTTTTTCACCCAATCTTGATGATTCTTTCAGGTAATGATCAGTACAACAAAACCACTTGGCTCAACACATTTTGTTCTTCTAGGTTAAACCGTTCGTTTGCAGTAACCCTTTTCATTTTTAGGTTTCACTCTGTTTTCTCCTATAGGGATACATGTATTTGGAACTCTAAATCAAACACGGTTTGTGCTAGCTCTTTGAAACTTGACAAAATAAAGCAGTTTCAAGTTCTATCTCTATGGTTTGTTTGCTGTTTATGTAGCCCTAAGCAGAGACTGGCGAAAATCACTTTCATGGAAAGGGGTTGCCAAGCTTCCAAAAAAACTACGAGTTACCTGAAATCTCAGCAAACATTTTTTCACCCAATCTTGGTGATTCTTTCAGGTAATGATCAGTACACCAAAACCACTTGGCTCACCAAATTTCGTTCTTCTAGGTTAAACCGTTCGTTTGCAGTAACCGTTTTCATTTTTAGGTTTCACTCTGTTTTCTCCTATAGGGATACATGTATTTGGAACTCTAAATCAAGCACGGTTTGTGCTAGCTCTTTGAAACTTGACACAACAAAGAAGAATCAAGTTCTATCTCTATGGTTTGTTTGCTGTTGATGTAGCCCTAAGGAGAGACTGGCGAAAATCACTTTCATGGACAGGGGTTGCCAAGCTTCCAAAAAACTACGAGTTGCCTGAAATCTCACCAAACATTTTTTTCTCAATCTTGATGATTCTTTCAGGTAATGATCAGTACACCAAAACCACTTGGCTCACCAAATTTCGTTCTTCTAGGTTTAACCGTTCGTTTGCAGTAACTGTTTTCATTTATAGGTTTCACTCTGTTTTGTCCTATAGGGATACATGTATTTGGAACTCTAAATCAAACACGGTTTGTGCTAGCTCTTTGAAACTTGACACAATAAAGCAGTTTCAAGTTCTATCTCTATGGTTTGTTTGCTGTTGATGTAGCCCTAAGCAGAGACTGGCCATAATCACTTTCATGGAAAGGGGTTGCCAAGCTTCCAAAAAACTACGAGTTGCCTGAAATCTCAGCCAACATTTTTTCACCCAATCTTGATGATTCTTTCAGGTAATAATCAGTACACCAAAACCATTTGGCTCACCAAATTTCGTTCTTCTAGGTTAAACCGTTCGTTTGCAGTAACCGTATTCATTTTTAGGTTTCACTCTGTTTTCTCCTATAGGGATACATGTATTTGGAACTCTAAATCAAACACGGTTTGTGCTAGCTATTTGAAACTTGACACAATAAAGCAGTTTCAAGTTCTCTCTCTATGGTTTGTTTGCTGTTGATGTAGCCCTAAGCAGAGCCTGGCGAAAATCACTTATATTTAATTGGGTTGCCAAGCTTAAAAATAACTACGAGTTGCCTGAAATCTCATCAAACATATTTTCACCCAATCTTGATGATTTTTTCAGGTAATGATCAGTACACCAAAACCACTTGGCTCACAAAGTTCGTTCTTCTAGGTTCAACCGTTCGTTTCCATTAACCGTTTTTATTTTTAGGTTTCACTCTGTTTCCTCCTATAGGGATACATGTATTTGGAACTCTAAATCAAACACGGTTTGTGCTAGCTCTTTGAAACTTGACATAATAAAGCAGTTTCAAGTTCTATCTCTATGGTTTGTTTGCTGTTGATGTAGCCCTAAGCAGAGATTGGCGAAAATCACTTTCATGGAAAGGGGTTGCCAAGTTTCAAAAAAATATGAGTTGCCTGAAATCTCAGTAAACATTTTTTCACCCAATCTTGATGATTCTTTTAGGTAATGATAAGTATACCAAAACCACTTGGCTCACCAAATTTCGTTCTTCTAGGTTCAACCGTTCGTTTGCAGTAACCGTTTTCATTTTTAGGTTTCACTCTGTTTTCTCCTATAGGGATACATGTATTTGAAACTCTAAATCAAACACGGGTTGTGGTAGCTCTTTGAAATTTGACACAATAAAGCAGTTTCAAGTACTATCTCTATGGTTTGTTTGCTGTTGATGTAGCCCTAAGCAGAGACTGGCGAAAATCACTTTCATGGAAAGGGGTTGCCAAGCTTCCAAAAAACTACGAGTTGCCTGAAATCTCAGCAAACATTTTTTCACCCAATCTTGATGATTCTTTCAGGTATTAATCAGTACACCAAAACCATTTCGCTCAGCAAATTTCGTTCTTCTAGGTAAAACCGTTCATTTGCAGTAACCGTTTTCATTTTAGGTTTCATTCTGTTTTCTCCTATATGGATACATGTATTTGGAACTCTAAATGAAACACGGTTTGTGCTAGCTCTTTGAAACTTGACACAATAAAGCAGTTTCAAGTTTTATCTCTATGGTTCGTTTGCTGTTGATGTAGCCCTAAGCAGAGCCTGGCGAAAATCACTTACATTTAATGGGGTTGCCAAGCTTAAAAAAAACTACGAGTTGCCTAAAATCTCAGCAAACATTTTTTCACCCAATCTTGATGATTCTTTCAGGTAATGATCAGTACACCAAAACCACTTGGCTCACCAAATTTCGTTTTTCTAGGTTAAACCGTTCGTTTACAGTAACCGTTTTCATTCTAGGTTTCACTCTGTTTTCTCCTATAGGGATACATGTATTTGAAACTCTAAATCAAACACGGTTTGTGCTAGCTCTTTGAAACTTGACACAATAAAGCAGTTTCAAGTTCTATCTCTATGGTTTGTTTGCTGTTGATGTAGCCCTAAGCAGAGACTGGCGAAAATCACTTTCATGGAAAGGGGTTGCCAAGCTTCCAAAACACTACGAGTTGCCTGAAATCTCAGCAAACATTTTTTCACCCAAACTTGATGATTCTTTCAGGTAATGATCAGTACACCAAAACCACTTGGCTCACCAAATTTCGTTCTTCTAGGTTAAACCGTTCGTTTGCAGTAACCGTTTTCATTTTTAGGTTTCACTCTGTTTTCTCCTATAGGGATACATGTATTTGGAACTCTAAAGCAAACACGGTTTGTGCTAGGTCTTTGAAACTTGACACAATAAAGCAGTTTCAAGTTCTATGTCTATGGTTTTTTTGCTGTTGATGTAGCCCAAAGCAGAGACTGCCGAAAATCACTTTCATGGAAAGGGGTTGCCAAGCTTCCAAAAAACTACGAGTTGCCTGAAATCTCAGCAAACATTTTTTCACCCAATCTTGATGATTCTTTCAGGTAATGATCAGTACACCAAAACCACTTGGCTCACCAAATTTCGTTCTTCTAGGTTAAACCTTTCGTTTGCAGTAACCTTTTTTATTTTTAGGTTTCACTCTGTTTCCTCCTATAGGGATACATGTATTTGGAACTCTAAATGAAACATGGTTTGTGTTAGCTCTTTGAAACTTGACACAATAAAGCAGTTTTAAGTTCTATCTCTATGGTTTGTTTGCTGTTGATGTAGCCCTAAGCAGAGACTGGCGAAAATCACTTTCATGGAAAGGGGTTGCCAAGCTTCCAAAAAACTACGAGTTGCCTGAAATCTCACCAAACATTTTTTCACCCAATCTTGATGATTCCTTCAGGTAATGATCAGTACACCAAAACCACTTGTCTCACCAAATTTCGTTCTTCTAGGTTAAACCATTCGTTTGCAGTAACCGTTTTCATTTTTAGGTTTCACTCTGTTTTTTCCTGTAGGAATGCATGTATTTGGAACTCTAAATCAAACACTGTTCGCGCTAGCTCTTTGAAACTTGACACAATAAAGCAGTTTCAAGTTGTATCTCTATGGTTTGTTTGCTGTTGATGTAGCCCTAAGCAGAGACTTGCGAAAATCACTTTCATGGAAAGGAGTTGCCAAGCTTCCAAAAAACTACGAGTTGCCTGAAATCTCAGCAAACATTTTTTCACCCAATCTTGATGAATCTTTCAGGTAATGATCAGTACACTAAAACCACTTGGCTCACCAACTTTCGTTCTTCTAGGTTAAACCGTTCATTTGCAGTAACTGTTATCGTTTTTAGGTTTCACTCTGTTTTCTCCTATAAAGATACATGTATTTGGAACTCTAAATCAAACACGGTTTGTGCTAACTCTTTGAAACTTGACACAATAAAGCAGTTTCAAGTTCTATCTCTATGGTTTGTTTGCTGTTGATGTAGCCCTAAGCAGAGACTGGCGAAAATCACTTTCATGGAAAGGGGTTGCCAAGCTTCCAAAAAACTACGAGTTGCCTGAAATCTCACCAAACATTTTTTAACCCAATCTTGATGATTCTTTCAGGTAATGATCAGTACACCGAAACCACTTGGCTCACCAAATTTTGTCCTTCTAGGTTAAACCGTTAGTTTGCAGTAACTGTTTTCATTTTTAGGTTTCATTCTGTTTTCTCCTATACGGATACATGTATTTGGAACTCTAAATGAAACACGGTTTGTGCTAGCTCTTTGAAACTTGACACAATTAATCAGTTTCAAGTTCTATCTCTATGGTTTGTTTGCTGTTGATGTAGCCCTAAGCAGAGACTGGCGAAAATCACTTTCATTTTATGGGTTGCCAACCTTCCAAAAAACTACGAGTTGCCTGAAATCTCAGCGAACATTTTTTCACCCAATCTTGATGATTCTTTCAGGTAATAATCAGTACACCAAAACCATTTGGCTCAGCAAATTTCGTTCTTCTAGGTTAAACCGTTCGTTTGCAGTAACCGTTTTCATTTTTAGGTTTCATTCTGTTTTCTCCTATAGGGATACATGTATTTGGAACTGTAAATCAAACACGGTTTGTGCTAGCTCTTTGAAACTTGACACAATAAAGCAGTTTCAAGTTTTATCTCTATGGTTCGTTTGCTGTTGATGTAGCCCGAAGCAGAGCCTGGCGAAAATCACTTATATTTAATGGGGTTGCCAAGCTTAAAAAAAACTACGAGTTGCCTGAAATCTCAGCAAACATTTTTTCACCCAATCTTGATGATTCCTTCAGGTAATGATCAGTACACCAAAACCACTTGGCTCACCAAATTTCGTTTTTCTAGGTTAAACCGTTCGTTTGCAATAACCGTTTTCATTCTTAGGTTTCACTCTGTTTTCACCTATAGGGATACGTGTATTTGAAACTCTAAATCAAACACGGTTTGTGCTAGCTCTTTGAAACTTGACACAATGAAACAGTTTCAAGTTCTATCTCTATGGTTTGTTTGCTGTTGATGTAGCCCTAAGCAGAGACTGGCGAAAATCACTTTCATGGAAAGGGGTTGCCAATCTTCCAAAAAACTACGAGTTGCCTGAAATCTCAGCAAACATTTTTTCACCCAAACTTGATGATTCTTTCAGGTAATGATCAGTACACCAAAACCACTTGGCTCACCAAATTTCGTTCTTCTAGGTTAAACCGTTCGTTTGCAGTAACTGTTTTCATTTTTAGGTTTCACTCTGTTTTCTCCTATAGGTATACATGTATTTGGAACTCTAAATCAAACACGGTTTGTGGTAGCTCTTTGAAACTTGACACAATAAAGCAGTTTTAAGTTCTATCTCTATGGTTTGTTTGCTGTTGATGTAGCCCTAAGCAGAGACTGGCGAAAATCACTTTCATGGAAAGGGGTTGCCAAGCTTCCAAAAAACTACGAGTTGCCTGAAATCTCACCAAACATTTTTTCACCCAATCTTGATGATTCCTTCAGGTAATGATCAGTACACCAAAACCACTTGTCTCACCAAATTTCGTTCTTCTAGGTTAAACCATTCGTTTGCAGTAACCTTTTTTATTTTTAGGTTTCACTCTGTTTCCTCGTATAGGGATACATGTATTTGGAACTCTAAATGAAACATGGTTTGTGTTAGCTCTTTGAAACTTGACACAATAAAGCAGTTTTAAGTTCTATCTCTATGGTTTGTTTGCTGTTGATGTAGCCCTAAGCAGAGACTGGCGAAAATCACTTTCATGGAAAGGGGTTGCCAAGCTTCCAAAAAACTACGAGTTGCCTGAAATCTCACCAAACATTTTTTCACCCAATCTTGATGATTCCTTCAGGTAATGATCAGTACACCAAAACCACTTGTCTCACCAAATTTCGTTCTTCTAGGTTAAACCATTCGTTTGCAGTAACCGTTTTCATTTTTAGGTTTCACTCTGTTTTTTCCTGTAGGAATGCATGTATTTGGAACTCTAAATCAAACACTGTTCGCGCTAGCTCTTTGAAACTTGACACAATAAAGCAGTTTCAAGTTGTATCTCTATGGTTTGTTTGCTGTTGATGTAGCCCTAAGCAGAGACTTGCGAAAATCACTTTCATGGAAAGGAGTTGCCAAGCTTCCAAAAAACTACGAGTTGCCTGAAATCTCAGCAAACATTTTTTCACCCAATCTTGATGAATCTTTCAGGTAATGATCAGTACACTAAAACCACTTGGCTCACCAACTTTCGTTCTTCTAGGTTAAACCGTTCATTTGCAGTAACTGTTATCGTTTTTAGGTTTCACTCTGTTTTCTCCTATAAAGATACATGTATTTGGAACTCTAAATCAAACACGGTTTGTGCTAACTCTTTGAAACTTGACACAATAAAGCACTTTCAAGTTCTATCTCTATGGTTTGTTTGCTGTTGATGTAGCCCTAAGCAGAGACTGGCGAAAATCACTTTCATGGAAAGGGGTTGCCAAGCTTCCAAAAAACTACGAGTTGCCTGAAATCTCACCAAACATTTTTTAACCCAATCTTGATGATTCTTTCAGGTAATGATCAGTACACCGAAACCACTTGGCTCACCAAATTTTGTCCTTCTAGGTTAAACCGTTAGTTTGCAGTAACTGTTTTCATTTTTAGGTTTCATTCTGTTTTCTCCTATACGGATACATGTATTTGGAACTCTAAATGAAACACGGTTTGTGCTAGCTCTTTGAAACTTGACACAATTAATCAGTTTCAAGTTCTATCTCTATGGTTTGTTTGCTGTTGATGTAGCCCTAAGCAGAGACTGGCGAAAATCACTTTCATTTTATGGGTTGCCAACCTTCCAAAAAACTACGAGTTGCCTGAAATCTCAGCGAACATTTTTTCACCCAATCTTGATGATTCTTTCAGGTAATAATCAGTACACCAAAACCATTTGGCTCAGCAAATTTCGTTCTTCTAGGTTAAACCGTTCGTTTGCAGTAACCGTTTTCATTTTTAGGTTTCATTCTGTTTTCTCCTATAGGGATACATGTATTTGGAACTGTAAATCAAACACGGTTTGTGCTAGCTCTTTGAAACTTGACACAATAAAGCAGTTTCAAGTTTTATCTCTATGGTTTGTTTGCTGTTGATGTAGCCCTAAGCAGAGACTGGCGAAAATCACTTTCATGGAAAGGGGTTGCCAATCTTCCAAAAAACTACGAGTTGCCTGAAATCTCAGCAAACATTTTTTCACCCAAACTTGATGATTCTTTCAGGTAATGATCAGTACACCAAAACCACTTGGCTCACCAAATTTCGTTCTTCTAGGTTAAACCGTTCGTTTGCAGTAACTGTTTTCATTTTTAGGTTTCACTCTGTTTTCTCCTATAGGTATACATGTATTTGGAACTCTAAATCAAACACGGTTTGTGGTAGCTCTTTGAAACTTGACACAATAAAGCAGTTTCAAGTTCTATCTCTATGGTTTGTTTGCTGTTGATGTAGCCCTAAGCAGAGACTGACGAAAATCACTTTCATTGTAAGGGGTTGCCAAGCTTCCAAAAAACTACGAGTTGCCTGAAATCTCAGCAAACATTTTTTCACCCAGTCGTGATGATTCTTTCAGGTAATGATCAGTACACCAAAACCACTTGGCTCACCAAATTTCGTTCTTCTAGGTTAAACCGTTCGTTTGCAGTAACCGTTTTCATTTTTAGGTTTCACTCTGTTTTCTCCTGTAGGAATGCATGTATTTGGAACTCTAAATCAAACACAGATTGCGCTAGCTCTTTGAAACTTGGCACAATAAAGCAGTTTCAATTTCTTTCTCTATGGTTTGTTTGCTGTTGATGTAGCCCTAAGCAGAGACTGGCGAAAATCACTTTCATGGAAAGGGGTTGCCAAGCTTCCAAAAAACTACGAATTGCCTGAAATCTCAGCAAACATTTTTTCACCCAATCTTGATGATTCTTTCAGGTAATGATCAGTACACCAAAACCTCTTGGCTCACCAAATTTTGTTCTTCTAGGTTAAACCGTTCGTTTGCAGTAACCGTTTTCATTTTTAGGTTTCACTCTGTTTTCTCGAATAGGGATACATGTATTTGGAACTCTAAATCAAACATGGTTTGTTCTAGCTCTTTGAAACTTGACACAATAAAGCAGTTTCAAGTTCTATCTCTATGGTTTGTTTCCTGTTGATGTAGCCCTAAGCAGAGAATGGCGAAAATCACTTTCATGGAAAGGGGTTGCCATGCTTCCAAAAAACTACGAGTTGCCTGAAATCTCAGCAAATATTTTTTCACCCAACCTTGATGATTCTTTCAGGTAATGATCAGTACACTAAAACCACTTGGCTCACCAAGTTTCGTTCTTCTAGGTTAAACCGTTCGTTTGCAGTAACCGTTTTCATTTTTAGGTTTCACTCTGTTTTCTCCTATAGGGTTACATGTATTTGGAACTCTAAATCAAACACGGTTTGTGCTAGCTCTTTGACACTTGACATAATAAAGCAGTTTCAAGTTCTATCTCTATGGTTTGTTTGCTGTTGATGTAGCCCTAAGCAGAGAATAACGAAAATCACTTTCATGGAAAGGGGTTGCCAAGCTTCCAAAAAACTACGAGTTGCCTGAAAACTCAGCAAACATTTTTTCACCCAATCTTGATGATTCTTTCAGGTAATGATCAGTACAACAAAACCACTTGGCTCAACACATTTTGTTCTTCTAGGTTAAACCGTTCGTTTGCAGTAACCGTTTTCATTTTTAGGTTTCACTCTGTTTTCTCCTATAGGGATACATGTATTTGGAACTCTAAATCAAACACGGTTTGTGCTAGCTCTTTGAAACTTGACAAAATAAAGCAGTTTCAAGTTCTATCTCTATGGTTTGTTTGCTGTTGATGTAGCCCTAAACAGAGACTGGCCATAATCACTTTCATGGAAAGGGGTTGCCAAGCTTCCAAAAAACTACGAGTTGCCTGAAATCTCAGCCAACATTTTTTCACCCAATCTCGATGATTCTTTCAGGTAATGATCAGTACACTAAAACCACTTGGCTCACCATGTTTCGTTCTTCTAGGTTAAACCGTTCGTTTGCAGTAACCGTTTTCATTTTTAGGTTTCACTCTGTTTTCTCCTATAGGGATACATGTATTTGGAACTCTAAATCAAACACGGTTTGTGCTAGCTCTTTGAAACTTGACACAATAAAGCAGTTTCAAGTTCTATCTCTATGATTTGTTTGCTGTTGATGTAGCCCTAAGCAGAGAGTGGCGAAAATCACTTTCATGGAAAGGGGTTGCCAAGCTTCCAAAAAACTACGAGTTCCCTGAAATCTCAGCAAATATTTTTTCACCCAATCTCGATGATTCTTTCAGGTAATGATCAGTACTCTAAAACCTCTTGGCTCACCAAGTTTCGTTCTTCTAGGTTAAACCGTTCGTTTGCAGTAACCGTTTTCATTTTTAGGTTTCACTCTGTTTTCTCCTATAGGGATACATGTATTTGGAACTCTAAATCAAACACGGTTTGTGCTAGCTCTTTGACACTTGACACAATAAAGCAGTTTCAAGTTCTATCTCTATGGTTTGTTTGCTGTTGATGTAGCCCTAAGCAGAGAATGGCGAAAATCACTTTCATGGAAAGGGGTTCCCAAGCTTCCAAAAAACTACGAGTTGCCTGAAATCTCAGCAAACATTTTTTCACCCAACCTCGATGATTCTTTCAGGTAATGATCAGTACACTAAAACCACTTGGCTCACTAAGTTTCGTTCTTCTAGGTTAAACCGTTCGTTTGCAGTAACCGTTTTCATTTTTAGGTTTCACTCTGTTTTCTCCTATAGGGATACATGTATTTGGAACTCTAAAACAAACACGGTTTGTGCTAGCTCTTTGACACTTGACACAATAAAGCAGTTTCAAGTTCTATCTCTATGGTTTGTTTGCTGTTGATGTAGCCCTAAGCAGAGAATGGCGAAAATCACTTTCATGGAAAGGGGTTCCCAAGCTTCCAAAAAACTACGAGTTGCCTGAAATCTCAGCAAACATTTTTTCACCCAACCTCGATGATTCTTTCAGGTAATGATCAGTACACTAAAACCACTTGGCTCACTAAGTTTCGTACTTCTAGGTTAAACCGTTCGTTTGCAGTAACCGTTTTCATTTTTAGGTTTCACTCTGTTTTCTCCTATAGGGATACATGTATTTGGAACTCTAAATCAAACACGGTTTGTGCTAGCTCTTTGACACTTGACACAATAAAGCAGTTTCAAGTTCTATCTCTATGGTTTGTTTGCTGTTGATGTAGCCCTAAGCAGAGAATGGCGAAAATTACTTTCATGGAAAGGGGTTGCCAAGCTTCCAAAAAACTACGAGTTTCCTGAAATCTCAGCCAACATTTTTTCACCCAATCTTGATGATTCTTTCAGGTAATGATCAGTACAACAAAACCACTTGGCTCAACACATTTTGTTCTTCTAGGTTAAACCGTTCGTTTGCAGTAACCGTTTTCATTTTTAGGTTTCACTCTGTTTTCTCCTATAGGGATACATGTATTTGGAACTCTAAATCAAACACGGTTTGTGCTAGCTCTTTGAAACTTGACAAAATAAAGCAGTTTCAAGTTCTATCTCTATGGTTTGTTTGCTGTTTATGTAGCCCTAAGCAGAGACTGGCGAAAATCACTTTCATGGAAAGGGGTTGCCAAGCTTCCAAAAAACTACGAGTTACCTGAAATCTCAGCAAACATTTTTTCACCCAATCTTGGTGATTCTTTCAGGTAATGATCAGTACACCAAAACCACTTGGCTCACCAAATTTCGTTCTTCTAGGTTAAACCGTTCGTTTGCAGTTACCGTTTTCATTTTTAGGTTTCACTCTGTTTTCTCCTATAGGGATACATGTATTTGGAACTCTAAATCAAACACGGTTTGTGCTAGCTCTTTGAAACTTGAAACAATAAAGCAGATTCAAGTTCTATCTCTATGGTTTGTTTGCTGTTGATGTAGCCCTAAGCAGAGACTGGCGAAAATCACTTTCATGGAAAGGGGTTGCCAAGGTTCCAAAAAACTACGAGTTGCCTGAAATCTCAGCAAACATTTTTTCACCCAATCTTGATGATTCTTTCAGGTAATGATCAGTACACCAATACCACTTGGCTCACCAAATTTCGTTCTTCTAGGTTTAACCGTTCCTTTGCAGTAACCGTTTTCATTTTTAGGTTTCACTCTGTTTTTTCCTATAGAGATACATGTATTTGGGACTCTAAATCAAACACGGTTTGTGCTAGCTTTTTTGAAACTTGACACAATAAAGCAGTTTCAAGTTCTATCTCTATGGTTTGTTTGCTGTTGATGTAGCCCTAAGCAGAGACTTGCGAAAATCACTTCCATGGAAAGGGTTTGCCAAGCTTCCCAAAAACTACGAGTTGCCTAAAATCTCAGCACACATTTTTTCACCCAATCTTGATGATTCTTTCAGGTAATGATCAGTAAACCAAAACCACTTGGCTCACCAAATTTTGTTCTTCTAGGTTAAACCGTTTGTTTGCAGTAACCGTTTTCATTTTTAGGTTTCACTCTGTTTTCTCCTATAGGGATACATGTATTAGGAACTCTAAATCAAACACGGATTGTGCCAGCTCTTTGAAACTTGATACAATAAAGCAGTTTCAAGTTCTATCTCTGTGGTTTGTTTGCTGTTGATGTAGCCCTAAGCAGAGACTGGCGAAAATCACGTTCATGGAAAGGGGTTGCCAAGCTTCCAAAAAACTACGAGTTGCCTGAAATCTCAGCACACATTTTTTCACCCAATCTTGATGATTCTTTCAGGTAATGATCAGTACACCAAAACTATTTGGCTCACCAAATTTCGTTCTTCTAGGTTAAACCGTTCGTTTGCAGTAACCGTTTTCATTTTTAGGTTTCACTCTGTTTTCTCCTATAGGGATACATGTATTTGGAACTCTAAATCAAACACAGTTTGTGCTAGCTCTTTGAAACTTGACACAATAAAGCAGTTTCAAGTTCTATCTCTATGGTTTGTTTGCTGTTGATGTAGCCCTACGTAGAGACTGGCGAAAATCACTTTCATGGAAAGGGGTTGCCAAGCTTCCAAAAAACTACGAGTTGCCTGAAATCTCAGCAAACATTTTTTCACCCAATCTTGATGATTCTTTCAGGAAATGATCAGTACACCAAAACCACTTGGCTCACCAAATTTCGTTCTTCTAGATTAAACCGTTCGTTTGCAGTAACAGTTTTCATTTTTAGGTTTCACTCTGTTTTCTCCTATAGGGATACATGTATTTGGAACTCTAAATGAAACACGGATTGTGCTAGCTCTATGAAACTTGACACAATAAAGCAGTTTCAAGTTCTATCTCTATGGTTTGTTTGCTGTTGATGTAGCCCTAAGCAGAGACTGGCAAAATCTCGTTCATGGAAAGGGGTAGCCAAGCTTCCCAAAAACTACGAGTTGCCTGAAATCTCAGCACACATTTTTTCACACAATCTTGATGATTCTTTCAGGTAATGATCAGTACACCAAAACCACTTGGCTCACCAAATTTCGTTCTTCTAGGTTTAACCGTTCGTTTGCAGTAACCGTTTTCATTTTTAGGTTTCACTCTGTTTTTTCCTGTAGAGATACATGTATTTGGGACTCTAAATCAAACACGGTTTGTGCTAGCTTTTTTGAAACTTGACACAATAAAGCAGTTTCAAGTTCTATCTCTATGGTTTGTTTGCTGTTGATGTAGCCCTAAGCAGAGACTGGCGATAATCACTTTCATGGAAAGGGGTTGCCAAGCTTCCCAAAAACTACAAGTTGCCTAAAATCTCAGCACACATTTTTTCACCCAATCTTGATGATTCTTTCAGGTAATGATCAGTAAACCAGAACCACTTGGCTCACCAAATTTTGTTCTTCTAGGTTAAACCGTTCGTTTGCAGTAACCGTTTTCATTTTTAGGTTTCACTCTGTTTTCTCCTAAGGGATACATGTATTAGGAACTCTAAATCAAACACGGAGTGTGCCAGCTCTTTGAAACTTGATACAATAAAGCAGGTTCAAGTTCTATCTCTGTGGTTTGTTTGCTGTTGATGTAGCCCTAAGCAGAGACTGGCGAAAATCACTTTCATGGAAAGGGGTTGCCAAGCTTCCAAAAAACTACGAGTTGCCTGAAATCTCAGCACACATTTTTTCACCCAATCTTGATGATTCTTTCAGGTAATGATCAGTACACCAAAACTACTTGGCTCACCAAATTTCGTTCTTCTAGGTTAAACCGTTCGTTTGCAGTAACCGTTTTCATTTTTAGGTTTCACTCTGTTTTCTCCTATAGGGATACATGTATTTGGAACTCTAAATCAAACACGGTTTGTGCTAGCTCTTTGAAACTTGACACAATAAAGCAGTTTCAAGTTCTATCTCTATGGTTTGTTTGCTGTTGATGTAGCCCTACGCAGAGACTGGCGAAAATCACTTTCATGGAAAGGGGTTGCCAAGCTTCCAATAAACTATGAGTTGCCTGAAATCTCAGCACACATTTTTCACCCAATCTTGATGATTCTTTCAAGTAATGATCAGTACAAGAAATCCACTTGGCTCACCAAATTTCGTTCTTCTTGGTTAAACCGTTCGTTTGCAGTAACCGTTTTCATTTTTAGGTTTCACTCTGTTTTCTCCTATAGGGATACATGTATTTGGAACTCTAAATCAAACACGGTTTGTGCTAGCTCTTTGAAACTTGACACAATAAAGCAGTTTCAAGTTCTATCTCTATGGTTTGTTTGCTATTGATGTAGCCCTAAAAAGAGACTGGCGAAAATCACTGTCATGATAAGGGTTGCCAAGCTTCCAAACAACAACGAGTTGCCTAATCTCAGCAAACATTTTTTCACCCAATCTTGATGATTCTTTCAGGTAACGATAAGTACACCAAAACCACTTGGCTCACCAAATTTCGTTCTTCTAGGTTAAACCGTTCGTTTGCAGTAACCGTTTTCATTTTTAGGTTTCACTCTGTTTTCTCCTATAGGGATACATGTATTTGGAACTCTAAATCAAACACGGTTTGTGCTAGCTCTTTGAAACTTGACACAATAAAGCAGTTTCAAGTTCTATCTCTATGGTTGGTTTGCTGTTGATGTAGCCTTAAGCAGAGACTTGTGAAAAATCACTTTCATTTAAAGGGGTTGCCAAGCTTCCAAAAAACTACGAGTTTCCTGAAATCTCAGCAAACATTTTTTCACCCAAACTTGATGATTCTTTCTGGTAATGATCAGTACACCAAAATCACTTGGCTCACCAAATTTCGTTCTTCTAGGTTAAACCGTTCGTTTGAAGTAACCGTTTTCATTTTTAGGTTTCACTCTGTTTTCTCCTATAGGGATACATGTATTTGGAACTCTAAATCAAACACGGTTTGTGCTAGCTCTTTGAAACTTGACACAATAAAGCAGTTTCAAGTTCTATCTCTATGGTTGGTTTGCTGTTGATGTAGCCCTAAGCAGAGACTTGCGAAAAATCCCTTTCATGGAAAGGGGTTGCCAAGCTTCCAAAAAACTACGAGTTGCCTGAAATCTCAGCAAACATTTTTTCACCCAATCTTGATGATTCTTTCAGGTAATGATCAGTACACCAAAACCACTTGGCTCACCAAATTTCGTTCTTCTGGTTAAACCGTTCGTTTGCAGTAACCGTTTTCATTTTAGGTTTTACTCTCTTTTCTCCTATAGGGATACATGTATTTAGAACTCTAAATCAAACACGGTTTGTGCTAGCTCTTTGAAACTTGACACAATAAAGCAGTTTCAAGTTCTTTCTCTATGGTTTGTTTGCTGTTGATTTAGCCCTAAGCAGAGACTGGCGAAAATCACTTTCATGGACAGGGGTTGCCAAGCTTCCAAACAACAACGAGTTGCCTGATCTCAGGAAACATTTTTTCACCCAATCTTGATGATTCTTTCAGGTAATGATCAGTACACCAAAACCACTTGGCTCACCAAATTTCGTTCTTCTAGGTTAAACCGTTCGTTTGCAGTAACCGTTTTCATTTTTAGGTTTCACTCTGTTTTCTCCTATAGGGATACATGTATTTGGAACTCTAAATCAAACACAGTTTGTGCTAGCTCTTTGAAACTTGACACAATAAAGCAGTTTCAAGTTCTATCTCTATGGTTTGTTTGCTGTTGATGTAGCCCTACGTAGAGACTGGCGAAAATCACTTTCATGGAAAGGGGTTGCCAAGCTTCCAAAAAACTACGAGTTGCCTGAAATCTCAGCAAACATTTTTTCACCCAATCTTGATGATTCTTTCAGGAAATGATCAGTACACCAAAACCACTTGGCTCACCAAATTTCGTTCTTCTAGATTAAACCGTTCGTTTGCAGTAACAGTTTTCATTTTTAGGTTTCACTCTGTTTTCTCCTATAGGGATACATGTATTTGGAACTCTAAATGAAACACGGTTTGTGCTAGCTCTATGAAACTTGACACAATAAAGCAGTTTCAAGTTCTATCTCTATGGTTTGTTTGCTGTTGATGTAGCCCTAAGCAGAGACTGGCAAAATCTCGTTCATGGAAAGGGGTAGCCAAGCTTCCCAAAAACTACGAGTTGCCTGAAATCTCAGCACACATTTTTTCACCCAATCTTGATGATTCTTTCAGGTAATGATCAGTACACCGAAACCAATTGGCTCACCAAATTTCGTTCTTCTAGGTTTAACCGTTCGTTTGCAGTAACCGTTTTCATTTTTAGGTTTCACTCTGTTTTCTCCTATAGGGATACATGTATTAGGAACTCTAAATCAAACACGGATTGTGCCAGCTCTTTGAAACTTGATACAATAAAGCAGTTTCAAGTTCTATCTCTTTGGTTTGTTTGCTGTTGATGTAGCCCTAAGCAGAGACTCGCGAAAATCACTTTCATGGAAAGGGGTTGCCAAGCTTCCAAAAAACTACGAGTTGCCTGAAATCTCAGCACACATTTTTTCACCCAATCTTGATGATTCTTTCAGGTAATGATCAGTACACCAAAACTACTTGGCTCAGCAAATTTCGTTCTTCTAGGTTAAACCGTTCGTTTGTAGTAACCGTTTTCATTTTTAGGTTTCACTCTGTTTTCTCCTATAGGGATACATGTATTTGGAACTCTAAATCAAACACGGTTTGTGCTAGCTCTTTGAAACTTGACACAATAAAGCAGTTTCAAGTTCTATCTCTATGGTTTGTTTGCTGTTGATGTAGCCCTAAGCAGAGACTGGCGAAAATCACTTTCATGGAAAGGGGTTGCCAAGCTTCCAATAAACTATGAGTTGCCTGAAATCTCAGCACACATTTTTTCACCCAATCTTGATGATTCTTTCAAGTAATGATCAGTACAACAAATCCACTTGGCTCACCAAATTTCGTTCTTCTTGGTTAAACCGTTCGTTTGCAGTAACCGTTTTCATTTTTAGGTTTCACTCTGTTTTCTCCTATAGGGATACATGTATTTGGAACTCTAAATCAAACACGGTTTGTGCTAGCTCTTTGAAACTTGACACAATAAAGCAGTCTCAAGTTCTATCTCTATGGTTTGTTTGCTGTTGATGTAGCCCTAAGCAGAGACTGGCGAAAATCACTTTCATGGAAAGGGGTTGCCAAGCTTCCAAAAAACTACGAGTTGCCTGAAATCTCAGCAAACATTTTTTCACCCAATCTTGATGATTCTTTCAGGTAATGATCAGTACACCAAAACCACTTGGCTCACCAAATTTCGTTCTTCTAGGTTTAACCGTTCGTTTGCAGTAACCGTTTTCATTTTTAGGTTTCACTCTGTTTTTTCCTATAGAGATACATGTATTTGGGACTCTAAATCAAACAAGGTTTTTGCTAGCTTTTTTGAAACTTGACACAATAAAGCAGTTTCAAGTTCTATCTCTATGGTTTGTTTGCTGTTGATGTAGCCCTAAGCAGAGACTGGCGAAAACCACTTTCATGGAAAGGGGTTGCCAAGCTTCCCAAAAACTATGAGTTGCCTAAAATCTCAGCACACATTTTTTCACCCAATCTTGATGATTCTTTCAGGTAATGATCAGTAAACCAAAACCACTTGGCTCACCAAATTTTGTTCTTCTGGGTTAAACCGTTCGTTTGCAGTAACCGTTTTCATTTTTAGGTTTCACTCTGTTTTCTCCTATAGGGATACATGTATTAGGAACTCTAAATCAAACACGGTTTGTTCTTAGCTCTTTGAAACTTGACACAATAAAGCAGTTTCAATTTCTATCTCTATGGTTTGTTTGCTATTGATGTAGCCCTAAAAAGAGACTGGCGAAAATCACTGTCATGATAAGGGTTGCCAAGCTTCCAAACAACAACGAGTTGCCTAATCTCAGCAAACATTTTTTCACCCAATCTGGATGATTCTTTCAGGTAATGATCAGTACACCAAAACCACTTGGCTCACCAAATATCGTTCTTCTAGTTTAAACCATTCGTTTGCAGTAACCGTTTTCATTTTTAGGTTTCACACTGTTTTCTCCTATAGGGATACATGTATTTGGAACTCTAAATCAAACACGGTTTGTCCTAGCTCTTTGAAACTTGACACAATAAAGCAGTCTCAAGTTCTATCTCTATGGTTTGTTTGCTGTTGATGTAGCCCTAAGCAGAGAGTGGCGAAAATCACTTTCATGGAAAGGGGTTGCCAAGCGTCCAAAAAACTATAAGTTGCCTGAAATCTCAGCCAACATTTTTTCACCCAATCTTGATGATTCTTTCAGGTAATGATCAGTACACCAAAACCACTTGGCTCACCAAATTTCGTTCTTCTAGGTTAAACCGTTCTTTTGTAGTAACCGTTTTCATTTTTAGGTTTCACTCTCTTTTCTCCCATAGGGATACATGTATTTGGAACTCTAAATCAAACACGGTTTGTGCTAGCTCTTTGATACTTGACACAATAAAGCAGTTTCAAGTTCTATCTCTATGGTTTGTTTGCTGTTGATGTAGCCCTAAGCAGAGACTGGCGAAAATCACTCTCATGGAAAGGGGTTGCCAAGCTTCCAAAAAACTACAAGTTGCCTGAAATCTCAGCCAACATTTTTTCACCCAATCTTGATGATTCTTTCAAATAATGATCAATACACCAAAACCACTTGGCTCACCAATTTTCGTTCTTCTAGGTTAAACCGTTCGTTTGCAGTAACCGTTTTCATTTTTAGGTTTCACTCTGTTTTCTCCTATAGAGATACATGTATTTGGAACTCTAAATCAAACACGGTTTGTGCTAGCTTTTTGAAACTTGAAAGAATAAAGCAGTCTCAAGTTCTATCTCTATGGTTTGTCTGCTGTTGATGTAGCCCTAAGCAGAGAGTGGCGAAAATCACTTTCATGGAAAAGGGTTGCCAAGCTTCAAAAAACTACGAGTTGCCTGAAATCTCAGCAAACATTTTTTCACCCAATCTTGATGATTCTTTCAGGTAATGATCAGTACACCAAAACCACTTGGCTCACCAAATTTCGTTCTTCTAGGTTAAACCATTCGTTTGCAGTAACCGTTTTCATTTTTAGGTTTCACTCTGTTTTCTCCTATAGGGATACATGTATTTGGAACTCTAAATCAAACACGGTTTGTGCTAGCTTTTTGAAAATTGACACAATAAAGCAGTTTCAAGTTCTATCTCTATGGTTTGTTTGCTGTTGATGTAGCCCTAAGCAGAGAGTGGCGAAAATCACTTTCATGGAAAGGGGTTGCCAAGCTTCCAAAAAACTACGAGTTTCCTGAAATCTCAGCAAACATTTTTTCACCCAATCTTGATGATTCTTTCAGATAATGATCACTACACCAAAACCACTTGGCTCACCAAATTTCGTTCTTCTAGGTTAAACCGTTCGTTTGCAGTAACCGTTTTCATTTTTAGGTTTCACTCTGTTTTCTCCTATAGGGATACATGTATTTGGAACTCTAAATCAAACACGGATTGTCCTAGCTCTTTGAAACTTGACACAATAAAGCAGTTTCAAGTTCTATATCTATGGTTTGTTTGCTGTTGTTGTAGCCCTAAGCAGAGAGTGGCGAAAATCACTTTCATGAAAAGGGGTTGCCAAGCTTCCAAAAAACTACAAGTTGCCTGAAATCTCAGCCAACATTTTTTCACCCATTCTTGATGATTCTTTCAGGTAATGATCAGTACACCAAAACCACTTGGCTCACCAAATTTCGTTATTCTAGGTTAAACCGTTCTTCTGTAGGAACCGTTTACATTTTTAGGTTTCACTCTGTTTTCTCCTAAAGGGATACATGTATTTGGAACTCTAAATCAAACATGGTTTGTGCTAGCACTTTGAAACTTGACACAATAAAGCAGTTTCAAGTTCTATCTCTATGGTTTTTTTGCTGTTGATGTAGCCCTAAGCAGAGACTGGTGAAAATCACTTTCATGGAAAGGGGTTGCCAAGCTTCCAAAAAACTATGAGTTGCCTGAAATCTCAGCCACCATTTTTTCACCCAATCTTGATGATTCTTTCAGGTAATGATCAGTACACCAAAACCACTTGGCTCACCAAATTTCGTTCTTCTAGGTTAAACCTTTCGTTTGCAGTAACCGTTTTCATTTTTAGGTTTCACTCTGTTTTCTCCTATAGGGATACATGTATTTGGAACTATAAATAAAACACGGTTTGTGCTAGCTCTTTGAAACTTGACACAATAAAGCAGTTTCAAGTTCTATCTCTATGGTTTGTTTGCTGTTGATGTAGCCCTAACAAGAGAGTGGCGAAAATCACTTTCATGGAAAGGGGTTGCCAAGCTTCCAAAAAACTACGAGTTGCCTGAAATCTCAGCCAACATTTTTTCACCCAATCTTGATGATTCTTTCATGTAATGATCAGTACACCAAAAACACTTTGCTCACCAAATTTCGTTAATCTAGGTTAAACCGTTCGTTTGCAGTAACCGTTTTCCTTTTTAGGTTTCACTCGGTTTTCTACTATAGGGATATATGTATTTGGAACTCTAAATCAAACACGGTTTGTGCTAGCTTTTTGAAACTCGACACAATAAAGCAGTTTCAAATTCTATATCTATGGTTTGTTTGCTGTTGATGTAGCCCTAAGAAGAGACTGGCGAAAATCACTTTCATGGAAAGTTGTTGCCAAGCTTCCAAAAAACTACGAGTTTCCTGAAATATCAGCCAATATTTTTTCACCCAATCTTGATGATTCTTTCAGGTAATGATCAGTACACCAAAACCACTTGGCTCACCAAATTTCGTTCTTCTAGGTTAAACCGTTCTTTTGCAGTAACCGTTTTCATTTTTAGGTTTCACTCTGTTTTCTCCTATAGGGATACATGTATTTGGAACTCTAAATCAAACACGGTTTGTGCTAGCTCTTTGAAACTTGACACAATAAAGAAGTTTCAAGTTCTATCTCTATGGTTTGTTTGCTGTTGTTTTAGCCCTAAGCAGAGAGTGGCGAAAATCACTTTCATGAAGAGGGGTTGCCAAGCTTCCAAAAAACTACGAGTTGCCTGAAATCTCAGCCAACATTTTTTCACCCAATCTTGATGATTCTTTCACGTAATGATCAGTACACCAAAACCACTTGGCTCACCAAATTTTGTTCTTCTGGGTTAAACCGTTCTTTTGTAGTAACCGTTTTCATTTTTAGGTTTCACTCTGTTTTCTCCTATAGGGATACATGTATTTGGAACTCTAAATCAAACACGGTTTGTGCTCGCACTTTGAAACTTGACACAATAAAGCAGTTTCAAGTTCTATCTCTATGGTTTGTTTGCTGTTGATGTAGCCCTAAGCAGAGAGTGGCGAAAATCACTTTCATGGAAAGGGGTTGCCAAGCTTCCAAAAAACTACAAGTTGCCTGAAATCTGAGCCAACATTTTTTCACCTAATCTTGATGATTCTTTCAGATAATGATCAGTACAACAAAACCACCTGGCTCACCAAGTTTCGTTCTTCTAGGTTAAACCGTTCGTTTGCAGTAACCGTTTTAATTTTTAGGTTTCACTCTGTTTTCTCCTATAGGAATACATGTATTTGGAACTCTAAATCAAACACGGTTTGTGCTAGCACTTTGAAACTTGACACAATAAAGCAGTTTCAAGTTCTATCTCTATGGTTTGTTTGCTGTTGATGTAGCCCTAAGCAGAGACTGGTAAAAATCACTTTCATGGAAATGGGTTGCCAAGCTTCCAAAAAACTATGAGTTGTCTTAAATCTCAGCCAACATTTTTTCACCCAATCTTGATGATTCTTTCAGGTAATGATCAGTACACCAAAACCACTTGGCTCACCAAATTTCGTTCTTCTAGGTTAAACCGTTCTTTTGTAGTAACCGTTTTCATTTTTAGTTTTCACTCTGTTTTCTTCTATAGGGATACATGTATTTGGAACTCTAAATCAAACACGGTTTGTGCTAGCTCTTTGATACTTGACACAATAAAGCAGTTTCAAGTTCTATCTCTATGATTTGTTTGCTGTTGATGTAGCCCTAAGCAGAGAGTGGCGAAAATCACTTTCATGGAAAGGGGTTGGCAAGCTTCCAAAAAATTACAAGTTGCCTGAAATCTCAGCCAACATTTTTTCACCCAATCTTGATGATTCTTTCAGATAATGATCAGTACACCAAAACCACTTGGCTCACCAAATTTCGTTCTTCTAGGTTAAACCGTTCGTTTGCAGTAACTGTTTCATTTTTAGGTTTTACTCTCTTTTCTCCTATAGGGATACATGTATTTGGAACTCTAAATCAAACACGGTTTGTGCTTGCTCTTTGAAACTTGAAACAATAAAGCAGTTTCACGTTCTATCTCTATGGTTTGCTTGCTGTTCATGTAGCCCTAAGCAGAGACTGGCGAAAATCACTTTCATGGAAACGGGTTGCCAAGCTTCCAAAAAATTACAAGTTGCCTGAAATCTCAGCCAACATTTTTTCACCCAAACTTGATGATTCTTTCAGGTAATGATCAGTACACCAAAACCACTTGGATCACCAAATTTCGTTCTTCTAGGTTAAACCGTTCGTTTGCAGTAACCGTTTTCATTTTTAGGTTTCACTCTGTTTTCTCCAATAGGGATACATGTATTTGGAACTCTAAATCAAACACGGTTTGTGCTAGCTCTTTGAAACTTGACACAATAAAGCAGTTTCAAGTTCTATCTCTATGGTTTGTTTGCTGTTGTTGTAGCCCTAAGAAGAGAGTGGCGAAAATCACTTTCATGAAAAGGGTTTGCCAAGCTTCCAAAAAACTACCAGTTGCCTGAAATCTCAGCCAACATTTTTTCACCCAATCTTGATGATTCTTTCAGGTAATGATCAGTACACCAAAACCACTTGGCTCACCAATTTTCGTTCTTCTAGGTTAAACCGTTCTTTTGTAGTAACCGTTTTCATTTTTAGGTTTCAGTCTGTTTTCTCCTATAGGGATACATGTATTTGGAACTCTAAATCAAACACGGTTTGTGCTAGCACTTTGAAACTTGACACAATAAAGCAGTTTCAAGTTCTATCTCTATGGTTTGTTTGCTGTTGATGTAGCCCTAAGCAGAGACTGGTTAAAATCACTTTCATGGAAAGGGGTTGCCAAGCTTCCAAAAAACTATGAGTTGCCTGAAATCTCAGCCACCATTTTTTCACCCAATGTTGATGATTTTTTCAGGTAATGACCAGTACACCAAAACCACTTGGCTCACCAAATTTCGTTCTTCTAGGTTAAACCGTTCGTTTGCAGTAACCGTTTTCATTTTTAGGTTTCACTCTGTTTTCTCCTATAGGCATACATGTATTTGGAACTCTAAATCAAACACGGTTTGTGCTAGCTCTTTGAAACTTGACACAATAAAGTAGTTTCAAGTTCTATCTCTATGGTTTGTTTGCTGTTGATGTAGCCCTAAGCAGAGAGTGGCGAAAATCACTTTCACGGAAAGGGGTTGCCAAGCTTCCAAAAAACTACGAGTTGCCTGAAATCTCAACCAACACTTTTTCACCCAATCTTGATGACTCTTTCAGGTAATGATCAGTACACCAAAACCACTTGGATCACCAAATTTCGTTCTTCTAGGTTAAAACGTTCGTTTGCAGTAACCGTTTTAATTTTTAGGTTTCACTCTGTTTTCTTCTATAGGGATACATGTATTTGGAACTCTAAATCAAACACGGTTTGTGCTAGCTCTTTGAAACTTGACACAATAAAGCAGTTTCAAGTTCTATCTCTATGGTTTGTTTGCTGTTGTTGTAGCCCTAAGAAGAGAGTGGCGAAAATCACTTTCATGAAAAGGGTTTGCCAAGCTTCCAAAAAACTACCAGTTGCCTGAAATCTCAGCCAATATTTTTTCACCCAATCTTGATGATTCTTTCAGGTAATGATCAGTACACCAAAACCACTTGGCTCACCAAATTTCGTTCTTCTAGGTTAAACCGTTCTTTTGTAGTAACCGTTTTCATTTGTAGGTTTCACTCTGTTTTCTCCTATAGGGATACATGTATTTGGAACTCTAAATCAAACACGGTTTGTGCTAGCACTTTGAAACTTGACACAATAAAGCAGTTTCAAGTTCTAACTCTAAGGTTTGTTTGCTGTTGATGTAGCCCTAAGCAGAGACTGGTTAAAATCACTTTCATGGAAAGGGGTTGCCAAGCTTCCAAAAAACTATGAGTTGCCTGAAATCTCAGCCAACATTTTTTCACCCAATCTTGATGATTCTTTCAGGTAATGATCAGTACACCAAAACCACTTGGCTCACCAAATTTCGTTCTTCTAGGTTAAAACGTTCGTTTGCAGTAACCGTTTTCATTTTTAGGTTTCACTCTGTTTTCTCCTATAGGGATACATGTATTTGGAACTCTAAATCAAACATGGTTTGTGCTAGCTTTTTGAAACTTGACACAATAAAGCAGTTTCAAGTTCTATCTCTATGGTTTGTTTGCTGTTGATGTAGCCCTAAGAAGAGACTGGCGAAAATCACTTTCATGGAAAGTTGTTGCCAAGCTTCCAAAAAACTACGAGTTTTCTGAAATCTCAGCCAACATTTTTTCACCCAATCTTGATGATTCTTTCAGGTAACGATCAGTACACCAAAACCACTTGGCTCACCAAATTTCGTTCTTCTAGGTTGAACCGTTCTTTTGTAGTAACCGTTTTCATTTTTAGGTTTTACTCTGTTTTCTCCTATAGGGATACATGTATTTGGAACTCTAAATCAAACACGGTTTGTGCTAGCTCTTTGATACTTGACACAATGAAGCAGTTTCAAGTTCTATCTCTATGGTTTCTTTGCTGTTGATGTAGCCCTAAGCAGAGACTGGCGAAAATCACTTTCATGGAAAGGGGTTGCCAAGCTTCCAAAAAACTACAAGTTGCCTGAAATCTCAGCCAAAAATTTTCACCCAATCTTGATGATTCTTTCAGATAATGATCAGTACACCAAAACTACTTGGCTCACCAAATTTCGTTCTTCTAGGTTAAACCGTTCGTTTTCAGTAACCGTTTTCATTTTTAGGTTTCACTCTGTTTTCTCCTATAGGGATACATGTATTTGCAACTCTAAATCAAACACGGTTTGCGCTAGCTCTTTGAAACTTGACACAATAAAGCAGTCTCAAGTTCTATCTCTATGGTTTGTTTGCTGTTGATGTAGCCCTAAGCAGAGAGTGGCGAAAATCACTTTCATGGAAAGGGGTTGCCAAGCTTCCAAAAAACTATAAGTTGCCTGAAATCTCAGCCAACATTTTTTCACCCAATCTTGATGATTCTTTCAGGTAATGATCAGTACACCAAAACCACTTGGCTCACCAAATTTCGTTCTTCTAGGTTAAACCGTTCTTTTGTAGTAACCGTTTTCATTTTTAGGTTTCACTCTGTTTTCTCCTATAGGGATACATGTATTTGGAACTCTAAATCAAACACGGTTTGTGCTCGCTCTTTGAAACTTGACACAATAAAGCAGTTTCTAGTTCTATCTCTATGGTTTGTTTGCTGTTGATGTAGCCCTAAGCAGAGAGTGGCGAAAATCACTTTCATGGAAAGGGGTTGCCAAGCTTCCAAAAAACTATAAGTTGCCTGAAATCTCAGCCAACATTTTTTCACCCAATCTTGATGATTCTTTCAGGTAATGATCAGTACACCAAAACCACTTGGCTCACCAAATTTCGTTCTTCTAGGTTAAACCGTTCTTTTGTAGTAACCGTTTTCATTTTTAGGTTTCACTCTGTTTTCTCCTATAGGGATACATGTATTTGGAACTCTAAATCAAACACGGTTTGTGCTAGCACTTTGAAACTTGACACCATAAAGCAGTTTCAAGTTCTATCTCTATGGTTTGTTTGCTGTTGATGTAGCCCTAAGCAGAGAGTGGCGAAAATCACTTTCATGGAAAGGGGTTGCCAAGCTTCCAAAAAACTACAAGTTGCCTGAAATCTCAGCCAACATTTTTTCACCCAATCTTGATGATTCTTTCAGATAATGATTAGTACACCAAAACCACCTGGCTCACCAAATTTCGTTCTTCTAGGTTAAACCGTTCGTTTGCAGTAACCGTTTTCATTTTTAGGTTTCACTCTGTTTTCTCCTATAGGAATACATGTATTTGGAACTCTAAATCAAACACGGTTTGTGCTAGCACTTTGAAACTTGACACAATAAAGCAGTTTCAAGTTCTATCTCTATGGTTTGTTTGCTGTTGATGTAGCCCTAAGGAGAGACTGGTGAAAATCACTTTCATGGAAAGGGGTTGCCAAGCTTCCAAAAAACTATGAGTTGTCTGAAATCTCAGCCAACATTTTTTCACCCAATCTTGATGATTCTTTCAGGTAATGATCAGTACACCAAAACCACTTGGCTCACCAAATTTCGTTCTTCTAGGTTAAACCGTTCTTTTGCAGTAACCGTTTTCATTTTTAGGTTTCACTCTGTTTTCTCCTATAGGGATACATGTATTTGGAACTCTAAATCAAACACGGTTTGTGCTAGCTCTTTGATACTTGACACAATAAAGCAGTTTCAAGTTCTATCTCTATGGTTTGTTTGCTGTTGATGTAGCCCTAAGCAGAGAGTGGCGAAAATCACTTTCATGGAAAGGGGTTTGCAAGCTTCCAAAAAATTACAAGTTGCCTGAAATCTCAGCCAACATTTTTTCACCCAATCTTGATGATTTTTTCAGATAATGATCAGTACACCAAAACCACTTGGCTCACCAAATTTCGTTCTTCTAGGTTAAACCGTTCGTTGGCAGTAACTGTTTCATTTTTAGGTTTTACTCTCTTTTCTCCTACAGGGATACATGTATTTGGAACTCTAAATCAAACACGGTTTGTGCTAGCTCTTTGAAACTTGACACAATAAAGCAGTTTCAAGTTCTATCTCTATGGTTTGCTTGCTGTTCATGTAGCCCTAAGCAGAGACTGGCGAAAATCACTTTCATGGAAACGGGTTGCCAAGCTTCCAAAAAATTACAAGTTGCCTGAAATCTCAGCCAACATTTTTTCACCCAAACTTGATGATTCTTTCAGGTAATGATCAGTACACCAAAACCACTTGGATCACCAAATTTCGTTCTTCTAGGTTAAACCGTTCGTTTGCAGTAACCGTTTTCATTTTTAGGTTTCACTCTGTTTTCTTCTATAGGGATACATGTATTTGGAACTCTAAATCAAACACGGTTTGTGCTAGCTCTTTGAAACTTGACACAATAAAGCAGTTTCAAGTTCTATCTCTATGGTTTGTTTGCTGTTGTTGTAGCCCTAAGAAGAGAGTGGCGAAAATCACTTTCATGAAAAGGGGTTGCCAAGCTTCCAAAAAACTACAAGTTGCCTGAAATCTCAGCCAACATTTTTTCACCCAATCTTGATGATTCTTTCAGGTAATGATCAGTACACCAAAACCACTTGGCTCACCAAATTTCATTCTTCTAGGTTAAACCATTCTTTTGTAGTAACCGTTTTCATTTTTAGGTTTCACTCTGTTTTCTCCTATAGAAATACATGTATTTGGAACTCTAAATCAAACACGGTTTGTGCTAGCACTTTGAAACTTGACACAATAAAGCACTTTCAAGTTCTAACTCTATGGTTTGTTTGCTGTTGATGTAGCCCTAAGCAGAGACTGGTTAAAATCACTTTCATGGAAAGGGGTTGCCAAGCTTCCAAAAAACTACAAGTTGCCTGAAATCTCAGCCAACATTTTTTCACCCAATCTTGATGATTCTTTCAGATAATGATTAGTACACCAAAACCACCTGGCTCACCAAATTTCGTTCTTCTAGGTTAAACCGTTCGTTTGCAGTAACCGTTTTAATTTTTAGGTTTCACTCTGTTTTCTCCTATAGGAATACATGTATTTGGAACTCTAAATCAAACACGGTTTGTGCTAGCACTTTGAAACTTGACACAATAAAGCAGTTTCAAGTTCTATCTCTATGGTTTGTTTGCTGTTGATGTAGCCCTAAGGAGAGACTGGTGAAAATCACTTTCATGGAAAGGGGTTGCCAAGCTTCCAAAAAACTATGAGTTGTCTGAAATCTCAGCCAACATTTTTTCACCCAATCTTGATGATTCTTTCAGGTAATGATCAGTACACCAAAACCACTTGGCTCACCAAATTTCGTTCTTCTAGGTTAAACCGTTCTTTTGCAGTAACCGTTTTCATTTTTAGGTTTCACTCTGTTTTCTCCTATAGGGATACATGTATTTGGAACTCTAAATCAAACACGGTTTGTGCTAGCTCTTTGATACTTGACACAATAAAGCAGTTTCAAGTTCTATCTCTATGGTTTGTTTGCTGTTGATGTAGCCCTAAGCAGAGAGTGGCGAAAATCACTTTCATGGAAAGGGGTTTGCAAGCTTCCAAAAAATTACAAGTTGCCTGAAATCTCAGCCAACATTTTTTCACCCAATCTTGATGATTCTTTCAGATAATGATCAGTACACCAAAACCACTTGGCTCACCAAATTTCGTTCTTCTAGGTTAAACCGTTCGTAGGCAGTAACTGTTTCATTTTTAGGTTTTACTCTCTTTTCTCCTACAGGGATACATGTATTTGGAACTCTAAATCAAACACGGTTTGTGCTAGCTCTTTGAAACTTGACACAATAAAGCAGTTTCAAGTTCTATCTCTATGGTTTGCTTGCTGTTCATGTAGCCCTAAGCAGAGACTGGCGAAAATCACTTTCATGGAAACGGGTTGCCAAGCTTCCAAAAAATTACAAGTTGCCTGAAATCTCCTCCAACATTTTTTCACCCAAACTTGATGATTCTTTCAGGTAATGATCAGTACACCAAAACCACTTGGATCACCAAATTTCGTTCTTCTAGGTTAAACCGTTCGTTTGCAGTAACCGTTTTCATTTTTAGGTTTCACTCTGTTTTCTTCTATACGGATACATGTATTTGGAACTCTAAATCAAACACGGTTTGTGCTAGCTCTTTGAAACTTGACACAATAAAGCAGTTTCAAGTTCTAACTCTATGGTTTGTTTGCTGTTGATGTAGCCCTAAGCAGAGACTGGTTAAAATCACTTTCATGGAAAGGGGTTGCCAAGCTTCCAAAAAACTACAAGTTGCCTGAAATCTCAGCCAACATTTTTTCACCCAATCTTGATGATTCTTTCAGATAATGATTAGTACACCAAAACCACCTGGCTCACCAAATTTCGTTCTTCTAGGTTAAACCGTTCGTTTGCAGTAACCGTTTTAATTTTTAGGTTTCACTCTGTTTTCTCCTATAGGAATACATGTATTTGGAACTCTAAATCAAACACGGTTTGTGCTAGCACTTTGAAACTTGACACAATAAAGCAGTTTCAAGTTCTATCTCTATGGTTTGTTTGCTGTTGATGTAGCCCTAAGGAGAGACTGGTGAAAATCACTTTCATGGAAAGGGGTTGCCAAGCTTCCAAAAAACTATGAGTTGTCTGAAATCTCAGCCAACATTTTTTCACCCAATCTTGATGATTCTTTCAGGTAATGATCAGTACACCAAAACCACTTGGCTCACCAAATTTCGTTCTTCTAGGTTAAACCGTTCTTTTGCAGTAACCGTTTTCATTTTTAGGTTTCACTCTGTTTTCTCCTATAGGGATACATGTATTTGGAACTCTAAATCAAACACGGTTTGTGCTAGCTCTTTGATACTTGACACAATAAAGCAGTTTCAAGTTCTATCTCTATGGTTTGTTTGCTGTTGATGTAGCCCTAAGCAGAGAGTGGCGAAAATCACTTTCATGGAAAGGGGTTTGCAAGCTTCCAAAAAATTACAAGTTGCCTGAAATCTCAGCCAACATTTTTTCACCCAATCTTGATGATTCTTTCAGATAATGATCAGTACACCAAAACCACTTGGCTCACCAAATTTCGTTCTTCTAGGTTAAACCGTTCGTTGGCAGTAACTGTTTCATTTTTAGGTTTTACTCTCTTTTCTCCTACAGGGATACATGTATTTGGAACTCTAAATCAAACACGGTTTGTGCTAGCTCTTTGAAACTTGACACAATAAAGCAGTTTCAAGTTCTATCTCTATGGTTTGCTTGCTGTTCATGTAGCCCTAAGCAGAGACTGGCGAAAATCACTTTCATGGAAACGGGTTGCCAAGCTTCCAAAAAATTACAAGTTGCCTGAAATCTCAGCCAACATTTTTTCACCCAAACTTGATGATTCTTTCAGGTAATGATCAGTACACCAAATCCACCTGGCTCACCAAATTTCGTTCTTCTAGGTTAAACCGTTCGTTTGCAGTAACCGTTTTAATTTTTAGGTTTCACTCTGTTTTCTCCTATAGGAATACATGTATTTGGAACTCTAAATCAAACACGGTTTGTGCTAGCACTTTGAAACTTGACACAATAAAGCAGTTTCAAGTTCTATCTCTATGGTTTGTTTGCTGTTGATGTAGCCCTAAGCAGAGACTGGTTAAAATCACTTTCATGGAAAGGGGTTGCCAAGCTTCCAAAAAACTATGAGTTGCCTGAAATCTCAGCCACCATTTTTTCACCCAATGTTGATGATTCTTTCAGGTAATGACCAGTACACCAAAACCACTTGGCTCACCAAATTTCGTTCTTCTAGGTTAAACCGTTCGTTTGCAGTAACCGTTTTCATTTTTAGGTTTCACTCTGTTTTCTCCTATAGGCATACATGTATTTGGATCTCTAAATCAAACACGGTTTGTGCTAGCTCTTTGAAACTTGACACAATAAAGTAGTTTCAAGTTCTATCTCTATGGTTTGTTTGCTGTTGATGTAGCCCTAAGCAGAGAGTGGCGAAAATCACTTTCATGGAAAGGGGTTGCCAAGCTTCCAAAAAACTACGAGTTGCCTGAAATCTCAACCAACACTTTTTCACCCAATCTTGATGACTCTTTCAGGTAATGATCAGTACACCAAAACCACTTGGCTCACCAAATTTCGTTCTTCTAGGTTAAACCGTTCGTTTGCAGTAACCGTTTTAATTTTTAGGTTTCACTCTGTTTTCTCCTATAGGGATACATGTATTTGGAACTCTAAATCAAACACGGTTTGTGCTAGCTCTTTGAAACTTGACACAATAAAGCAGTTTCAAGTTCTATCTCTATGGTTTGTTTGCTGTTGTTGTAGCCCTAAGAAGAGAGTGGCGAAAATCACTTTCATGAAAAGGGTTTGCCAAGCTTCCAAAAAACTACCAGTTGCCTGAAATCTCAGCCAATATTTTTTCACCCAATCTTGATGATTCTTTCAGGTAATGATCAGTACACCAAAACCACTTGGCTCACCAAATTTCGTTCTTCTAGGTTAAACCGTTCTTTTGTAGTAACCGTTTTCATTTGTAGGTTTCACTCTGTTTTCTCCTATAGGGATACATGTATTTGGAACTCTAAATCAAACACGGTTTGTGCTAGCACTTTGAAACTTGACACAATAAAGCAGTTTCAAGTTCTAACTCTAAGGTTTGTTTGCTGTTGATGTAGCCCTAAGCAGAGACTGGTTAAAATCACTTTCATGGAAAGGGGTTGCCAAGCTTCCAAAAAACTATGAGTTGCCTGAAATCTCAGCCAACATTTTTTCACCCAATCTTGATGATTCTTTCAGGTAATGATCAGTACACCAAAACCACTTGGCTCACCAAATTTCGTTCTTCTAGGTTAAACCGTTCGTTTGCAGTAACCGTTTTCATTTTTAGGTTTCACTCTGTTTTCTCCTATAGGGATACATGTATTTGGAACTCTAAATAAAACACGGTTTGTGGTAGCTCTTTGAAACTTGACACAATAAAGTAGTTTCAAGTTCTATCTCTATGGTTTGTTTGCTGTTGATGTAGCCCTAAGCAGAGAGTGGCGAAAATCACTTTCATGGAAAGGGGTTGCCAAGCTTCCAAAAAACTACGAGTTGCCTGAAATCTCAACCAACACTTTTTCACCCAATCTTGATGACTCTTTCAGGTAATGATCAGTACACCAAAACCACTTGGCTCACCAAATTTCGTTCTTCTAGGTTAAAACGTTCGTTTGCAGTAACCGTTTTCATTTTTAGGTTTCACTCTGTTTTCTCCTATAGGGATACATGTATTTGGAACTCTAAATCAAACATGGTTTGTGCTAGCTTTTTGAAACTTGACACAATAAAGCAGTTTCAAGTTCTATCTCTATGGTTTGTTTGCTGTTGATGTAGCCCTAAGCAGAGACTGGTGAAAATCACTTTCATGGAAAAGGGTTGCCAAGCTTCCAAAAAACTATGAGTTGTCTGAAACTTCAGCCAACATTTTTTCACCCAATCTTGATGATTCTTTCAGGTAATGATCAGTACACCAAAACCACTTGGCTCACCAAATTTCGTTCTTCTAGGTTAAACCGTTCTTTTGTAGTAACCGTTTTCATTTTTAGGTTTCACTCTGTTTTCTCCTATAGGGATACATGTATTTGGAAGTCTAAGTCAAACACGGTTTGTGCTAGCTCTTTGATACTTGACAAAATAAAGCAGTTTCAAGTTCTATCTCTATGGTTTGTTTGCTGTTGATGTAGCCCTAAACAGAGAGTGGCGAAAATCACTTTCATGGAAAGGGGTTGGCAAGCTTCCAAAAAATTACAAGTTGCCTGAAATCTCAGCCAACATTTTTTCACCCAATCTTGATGATTCTTTCAAATAATGATCAGTACACCAAAACCACTTGGCTCACCAAATTTCGTTCTTCTAGGTTAAACCGTTCGTTTGCAGTAACTGTTTCATTTTTAGGTTTTACTCTCTTTTCTCCTATAGGGATACATGTATTTGGAACTCTAAATCAAACACGGTTTGTGCTAGCTCTTTGACACTTGACACAATAAAGCAGTTTCAAGTTCTATCTCTATGGTTTGCTTGCTGTTCATGTAGCCCTAAGCAGAGAGTGGCGAAAATCACTTTCATGGAAACGGGTTGCCAAGCTTCCAAAAAATTACAAGTTGCCTGAAATCTCAGCCAACATTTTTTCACCCAAACATGATGATTCTTTCAGGTAATGATCAGTACACCAAAACCACTTGGATCACCAAATTTCGTTCTTCTAGGTTAAACCGTTCATTTGCAGTAACCGTTTTCATTTTTAGGTTTCACTCTGTTTTCTCCTATAGGGATACATGTATTTGGAACTCTAAATCAAACACGGTTTGTGCTAGCTCTTTGAAACTTGACACAATAAAGCAGTTTCAAGTTCTATCTCTATGGTTTGTTTGCTGTTGTTGTAGCCCTAAGAAGAGAGTGGCGAAAATCACTTTCATGAAAAGGGTTTGCCAAGCTTCCAAAAAACTACCAGTTGCCTGAAATCTCAGCCAACATTTTTTCACCCAATCTTGATGATTCTTTCAGGTAATGATCAGTACATCAAAACCACTTGGCTCACCAAATTTCGTTCTTCTAGGTTAAACCGTTCTTTTGTAGTAACAGTTTTCATTTTTAGGTTTCACTCTGTTTTCTCCTATAGGGATACATGTATTTGAAATTCTAAATCAAACACGGTTTGTGCTAGCACTTTGAAACTTGACACAATAAAGCAGTTTCAAGTTCTAACTCTATGGTTTGTTTGCTGTTGATGTAGCCCTAAGGAGAGACTGGTTAAAATCACTTTCATGGAAAGGGGTTGCCAAGCTTCCAAAAAACTATGAGTTGCCTGAAATCTCAGCCAACATTTTTTCACCCAATGTTGATGATTCTTTCAGGTAATGATCAGTACACCAAAACCACTTGGCTCACCAAATTTCGTTCTTCTAGGTTAAACCGTTCGTTTGCAGTAACCGTTTTCATTTTTAGGTTTCACTCTGTTTTCTCCTATAGGGATACATGCATTTGGAAGTCTAAATCAAACACGGTTTGTGCTAGTTCTTTGAAACATGACACAATAAAGCAGTCTCAAGTTCTATCTCTATGGTTTGTTTGCTGTTGATGTAGCCCTAAGCAGAGAGTGGCGAAAATCACTTTCATGGAAAGGGGTTGCCAAGCTTCCAAAAAACTATAAGTTGTCTGAAATCTCAGCCAACATTTTTTCACCCAATCTTGATGATTCTTTCAGGTAATGATCAGTACACCAAAACCACTTGGCTCACCAAATTTCGTTCTTCTAGGTTAAACCGTTCTTTTGTAGTAACCGTTTTCATTTTTAGGTTTCACTCTGTTTTCTCCTATAGGGATACATGTATTTGGAACTCTAAATCAAACACGGTTTGTGCTAGCACTTTGAAACTTGACACCATAAAGCAGTTTCAAGTTCTATCTCTATGGTTTGTTTGCTGTTGATGTAGCCCTAAGCAGAGAGTGGCGAAAATCACTTTCATGGAAAGGGGTTGCCAAGCTTCCAAAAAACTACAAGTTGCCTGAAATCTCAGCCAACATTTTTTCACCCAATCTTGATGATTCTTTCAGATAATGATTAGTACACCAAAACCACCTGGCTCACCAAATTTCGTTCTTCTAGGTTAAACCGTTCGTTTGCAGTAACCGTTTTAATTTTTAGGTTTCACTCTGTTTTCTCCTATAGGAATACATGTATTTGGAACTCTAAAACAAACACGGTTTGTGCTAGCACTTTGAAACTTGACACAATAAAGCAGTTTCAAGTTCTATCTCTATGGTTTGTTTGCTGTTGATGTAGCCCTAAGGAGAGACTGGTGAAAATCACTTTCATGGAAAGGGGTTGCCAAGCTTCCAAAAAACTATGAGTTGTCTGAAATCTCAGCCAACATTTTTTCACCCAATCTTGATGATTCTTTCAGGTAATGATCAGTACACCAAAACCACTTGGCTCACCAAATTTCGTTCTTCTAGGTTAAACCGTTCTTTTGCAGTAACCGTTTTCATTTTTAGGTTTCACTCTGTTTTCTCCTATAGGGATACATGTATTTGGAACTCTAAATCAAACACGGTTTGTGCTAGCTCTTTGATACTTGACACAATAAAGCAGTCTCAAGTTCTATCTCTATGGTTTGTTTGCTGTTGATGTAGCCCTAAGCAGAGAGTGGCGAAAATCACTTTCATTTAAAGGGGTTGCCAAGCTTCCAAAAAACTATAAGTTGCCTGAAATCTCAGCCAACATTTTTTCACCCAATCTTGATGATTCTTTCAGATAATGATCAGTACACCAAAACCACTTGGCTCACCAAATTTCGTTCTTCTAGGTTAAACCGTTCGTTGGCAGTAACTGTTTCATTTTTAGGTTTTACTCTCTTTTCTCCTACAGGGATACATGTATTTGGAACTCTAAATCAAACACGGTTTGTGCTAGCTCTTTGAAACTTGACACAATAAAGCAGTTTCAAGTTCTATCTGTATGCTTTGTTTGCTGTTGATGTATTCCTAAGCAGATACTGGCGAAAATCACTTTCATGGAAAGGGGTTGCCAAGCTTCCAAAAAACTACGAGTTGCCTGAAATCTCAGCCAACATTTTTTCACCCAATCTTGATGATTCTTTCAGGTAATGATCAGTACACCAAAACCACTTGGCTCACCAAACTTCGTTCTTCTAGTTTAAACCGTTCTTTTGTTGTAACCGTTTTCATTTTTAGGTTTCACTCTGTTTTCTCCTATAGGGATACATGTATTTGGAACTCTAAATCAAACACGGTTTGTGCTAGCTCTTTGAAACTTGACACAATAAAGCAGATTAAAGTTCTATCTCTATGGTTTGTTTGCTGTTGATGTAGCCCTAAGCAGAGAGTGGCGAAAATCACTTTCATGGAAAGAGGTTGCCAAGCTTCCAAAAAACTGCGAGTTTCCTGAAATCTCAGCCTTAATTTTTTCACCCAATCTTGATGATTCCTTCAGGTAATGATCAGTACACCAAAACCACTTGGCTCACCAAATTTCGTTCTTCTAGGTTAAACCGTTCATTGGCAGTAACCGTTTTCATTTTTAGGTTTCACTCTGTTTTCTCCTATAGGGATACATGTATTTGGAACTCTAAATCAAACACGGTTTGTGCTAGCTCTTTGATACTTGACACAATGAAGCAGTTTCAAGTTCTATCTCTATGGTTTCTTTGCTGTTGATGTAGCCCTAAGCAGAGACTGGCGAAAATCACTTTCATGGAAAGGGGTTGCCAAGCTTCCAAAAAACTACAAGTTGCCTGAAATCTCAGCCAAAAATTTTCACCCAATCTTGATGATTCTTTCAGATAATGATCAGTACACCAAAACTACTTGGCTCACCAAATTTCGTTCTTCTAGGTTAAACCGTTCGTTTGCAGTAACCGTTTTCATTTTTAGGTTTCACTCTGTTTTCTCCTATAGGGATACATGTATTTGGAACTCTAAATCAAACACGGTTTGTGCTAGCTCTTTGAAACTTGACACAATAAAGTAGTTTCAAGTTCTATCTCTATGGTTTGTTTGCTGTTGATGTAGCCCTAAGCAGAGAGTGGCGAAAATCACTTTCATTGAAAGGGGTTGCCAAGCTTCCAAAAAACTACGAGTTGCCTGAAATCTCAACCAACACTTTTTCACCCAATCTTGATGACTCTTTCAGGTAATGATCAGTACACCAAAACCACTTGGCTCACCAAATTTCGTTCTTCTAGGTTAAAACGTTCGTTTGCAGTAACCGTTTTCATTTTTAGGATTCACTCTGTTTTCTCCTATAGGGATACATGTATTTGGAACTCTAAATCAAACATGGTTTGTGCTAGCTTTTTGAAACTTGACACAATAAAGCAGTTTCAAGTTCTATCTCTATGGTTTGTTTGCTGTTGATGTAGCCCTAAGAAGAGACTGGCGAAAATCACTTTCATGGAAAGTTGTTGCCAAGCTTCCAAAAAACTCCGAGTTTTCTGAAATCTCAGCCAACATTTTTTCACCCAATCTTGATGATTCTTTCAGGTAACGATCAGTACACCAAAACCACTTGGCTCACCAAATTTCGTTCTTCTAGGTTGAACCGTTCTTTTGTAGTAACCGTTTTCATTTTTAGGTTTTACTCTGTTTTCTCCTATAGGGATACATGTATTTGGAACTCTAAATCAAACACGGTTTGTGCTAGCTCTTTGATACTTGACACAATGAAGCAGTTTCAAGTTCTATCTCTATGGTTTGTTTAATGTTGATGTAGCCCTAAGCAGAGACTGGCGAAAATCACTTTCATGGAAAGGGGTTGCCAAGCTTCCAAAAAACTACAAGTTGCCTGAAATCTCAGCCAAAAATTTTCACCCAATCTTGATGATTCTTTCAGATAATGATCAGTACACCAAAACTACTTGGCTCACCAAATTTCGTTCTTCTAGGTTAAACCGTTCGTTTGCAGTAACCGTTTTCATTTTTAGGTTTCACTCTGTTTTCTCCTATAGGGATACATGTATTTGCAACTCTAAATCAAACACGGTTTGCGCTAGCTCTTTGAAACTTGACACAATAAAGCATTCTCAAGTTCTATCTCTATGGTTTGTTTGCTGTTGATGTAGCCCTAAGCAGAGAGTGGCGAAAATCACTTTCATGGAAAGGGGTTGCCAAGCTTCCAAAAAACTATAAGTTGCCTGAAATCTCAGCCAACATTTTTTCACCCAATCTTGATGATTCTTTCAGGTAATGATCAGTACACCAAAACCACTTGGCTCACCAAATTTCGTTCTTCTAGGTTAAACCGTTCTTTTGTAGTAACCGTTTTCATTTTTAGGTTTCACTCTGTTTTCTCCTATAGGGATACATGTATTTGGAACTCTAAATCAAACACGGTTTGTGCTCGCTCTTTGAAACTTGACACAATAAAGCAGTTTCAAGTTCTATCTCTATGGTTTGTTTGCTGTTGATGTAGCCCTAAGCGGAGAGTGGCGAAAATCTCTTTCATGGAAAGGGGTTGCCAAGCTTCCAAAAAACTACAAGTTTCCTGAAATCTCCGCCAACATTTTTTTACCCAATCTTGATGATTCTTTCAAATAATGATCAGTACACCAAAACCACCTGGCTCACCAAATTTCGTTCTTCTAGGTTAAACCGTTCGTTTGCAGTAACCGTTTTAATTTTTAGGTTTCACTCTGTTTTCTCCTATAGGAATACATGTATTTGGAACTCTAAATCAAACACGGTTTGTGCTAGCACTTTGAAACTTGACACAATAAAGCAGTTTCAAGTTCTATCTCTATGGTTTGTTTGCTGTTGATGTAGCCCTAAGCAGAGACTGGTGAAAATCACTTTCATGGAAAAGGGTTGCCAAGCTTCCAAAAAACTATGAGTTGTCTGAAATTTCAGCCAACATTTTTTCACCCAATCTTGATGATTCTTTCAGGTAATGATCAGTACACCAAAACCACTTGGCTCACCAAATTTCGTTCTTCTAGGTTAAACCGTTCTTTTGTAGTAACCGTTTTCATTTTTAGGTTTCACTCTGTTTTCTCCTATAGGGATACATGTATTTGGAAGTCTAAGTCAAACACGGTTTGTGCTAGCTCTTTGATACTTGACACAATAAAGCAGTTTCAAGTTCTATCTCTATGGTTTGTTTGCTGTTGATGTAGCCCTAAACAGAGAGTGGCGAAAATCACTTTCATGGAAAGGGGTTGGCAAGCTTCCAAAAAATTACAAGTTGCCTGAAATCTCAGCCAACATTTTTTCACCCAATCTTGATGATTCTTTCAAATAATGATCAGTACACCAAAACCACTTGGCTCACCAAATTTCGTTCTTCTAGGTTAAACCGTTCGTTTGCAGTAACTGTTTCATTTTTAGGTTTTACTCTCTTTTCTCCTATAGGGATACATGTATTTGGAACTCTAAATCAAACACGGTTTGTGCTAGCTCTTTGACACTTGACACAATAAAGCAGTTTCAAGTTCTATCTCTATGGTTTGCTTGCTGTTCATGTAGCCCTAAGCAGAGAGTGGCGAAAATCACTTTCATGGAAACGGGTTGCCAAGCTTCCAAAAAATTACAAGTTGCCTGAAATCTCAGCCAACATTTTTTCACCCAAACATGATGATTCTTTCAGGTAATGATCAGTACACCAAAACCACTTGGATCACCAAATTCCGTTCTTCTAGGTTAAACCGTTCATTTGCAGTAACCGTTTTCATTTTTAGGTTTCACTCTGTTTTCTCCTATAGGGATAAATGTATTTGGAACTCTAAATCAAACACGGTTTGTGCTAGCTCTTTGAAACTTGACACAATAAAGCAGTTTCAAGTTCTATCTCTATGGTTTGTTTGCTGTTGTTGTAGCCCTAAGAAGAGAGTGGCGAAAATCACTTTCATGAAAAGGGGTTGCCAAGCTTCCAAAAAACTACCAGTTGCCTGAAATCTCAGCCAACATTTTTTCACCCAATCTTGATGATTCTTTCAGGTAATGATCAGTACATCAAAACCACTTGGCTCACCAAATTTCGTTCTTCTAGGTTAAACCGTTCTTTTGTAGTAACAGTTTTCATTTTTAGGTTTCACTCTGTTTTCTCCTATAGGGATACATGTATTTGAAATTCTAAATCAAACACGGTTTGTGCTAGCACTTTGAAACTTGACACAATAAAGCAGTTTCAAGTTCTAACTCTATGGTTTGTTTGCTGTTGATGTAGCCCTAAGGAGAGACTGGTTAAAATCACTTTCATGGAAAGGGGTTGCCAAGCTTCCAAAAAACTATGAGTTGCCTGAAATCTCAGCCAACATTTTTTCACCCAATGTTGATGATTCTTTCAGGTAATGATCAGTACACCAAAACCACTTGGCTCACCAAATTTCGTTCTTCTAGGTTAAACCGTTCGTTTGCAGTAACCGTTTTCATTTTTAGGTTTCACTCTGTTTTCTCCTATAGGGATACATGCATTTGGAAGTCTAAATCAAACACGGTTTGTGCTAGTTCTTTGAAACATGACACAATAAAGCAGTCTCAAGTTCTATCTCTATGGTTTGTTTGCTGTTGATGTAGCCCTAAGCAGAGAGTGGCGAAAATCACTTTCATGGAAAGGGGTTGCCAAGCTTCCAAAAAACTATAAGTTGCCTGAAATCTCAGCCAACATTTTTTCACCGAATCTTGATGATTCTTTCAGGTAATGATCAGTACACCAAAACCACTTGGCTCACCAAATTTCGTTCTTCTAGGTTAAACCGTTCTTTTGTAGTAACCGTTTTCATTTTTAGGTTTCACTCTGTTTTCTCCTATAGGGATACATGTATTTGGAACTCTAAATCAAACACGGTTTGTGCTAGCACTTTGAAACTTGACACAATAAAGCAGTTTCAAGTTCTAACTCTATGGTTTGTTTGCTGTTGATGTAGCCCTAAGCAGAGACTGGTTAAAATCACTTTCATGGAAAGGGGTTGCCAAGCTTCCAAAAAACTATGAGTTGCCTGAAATCTCAGCCACCATTTTTTTACCCAATGTTGATGATTCTTTCAGGTAATGATCAGTACACCAAAACCACTTGGATCACCAAATTTCGTTCTTCTAGGTTAAACCGTTCGTTTGCAGTAACCGTTTTCATTTTTAGGTTTCACTCTGTTTTCTCCTATAGGGATACATGTATTTGGAACTCTAAATCAAACACGGTTTGTGCTAGCTCTTTGAAACTTGACACAATAAAGTAGTTTCAAGTTCTATCTCTATGGTTTGTTTGCTGTTGATGTAGCCCTAAGCAGAGAGTGGCGAAAATCACTTTCATGGAAAGGGGTTGCCAAGCTTCCAAAAAACTACGAGTTGCCTGAAATCTCAACCAACACTTTTTCACCCAATCTTGATGACTCTTTCAGGTAATGATCAGTACACCAAAACCACTTGGCTCACCAAATTTCGTTCTTCTAGGTTAAAACGTTCGTTTGCAGTAACCGTTTTCATTTTTAGGTTTCACTCTGTTTTCTCCTATAGGGATACATGTATTTGGAACTCTAAATCAAACATGGTTTGTGCTAGCTTTTTGAAACTTGACACAATAAAGCAGTTTCAAGTTCTATCTCTATGGTTTGTTTGCTGTTGATGTAGCCCTAAGAAGAGACTGGCGAAAATCACTTTCATGGAAAGGGGTTGCCAAGCTTCCAAAAAACTACGAGTTTTCTGAAATCTCAGCCAACATTTTTTCACCCAATCTTGATGATTCTTTCAGGTAAGGATCACTACACCAAAACCACTTGGCTCACCAAATTTCGTTCTTCTAGGTTGATCCATTCTTTTGTAGTAACCGTTTTCATTTTTAGGTTTTACTCTGTTTTCTCCTATAGGGATACATGTATTTGGAACTTTAAATCAAACACGATTTGTGCTAGCTCTTTGATACTTGACACAATGAAGCAGTTTCAAGTTCTATCTCTATGGTTTGTTTGCTGTTGATGTAGCCCTAAGCAGAGACTGGCGAAAATCACTTTCATGGAAAGGGGTTGCCAAGCTTCCAAAAAACTACAAGTTGCCTGAAATCTCAGCCAAAATTTTTTCACCCAATCTTGATGATTCTTTCATATAATGATCAGTACACCAAAACCACTTGGCTCACCAAATTTCGTTCTTCTAGGTTAAACCGTTCGTTTGCAGTAACTGTTTTCATTTTTAGGTTTTACTCTCTTTTCTCCTATAGGGATACATGTATTTGGAACTTTAAATCAAACACGGTTTGTGCTAGCTCTTTGAAACTTGACACAATAAAGCAGTTTCAAGTTCTATCTCTATGGTTTGTATGCTGTTTTTGTAGCCCTAAGCAGAGACTGGCGAAAATCATTTTCATGGAAAGGGGTTGCCAAGCTTCCAAAAAACTACCTGTTGCCTGAAATCTCAGGCAACATTTTTTCACCCAATCTTGATGATTCTTTCAGGTAATGATCAGTACACCAAAACCACTTGGCTCACCAAATTTCGTTCTTCTAGGTTAAACCGTTCTTTTGTATTAACCGTTTTCATTTTTAGGTTTCACTCTGTTTTCTCCTATAGGGATATATGTATTTGGAACTCTAAATCAAACACGGTTTGTGCTCGCTCTTTGAAACTTGACACAATAAAGCAGTTTCAAGTTCTATCTCTATGGTTTGTTTGCTGTTGATGTAGCCCTAAGCAGAGAGTGGCGAAAATCACTTTCATGGAAAGGGGTTGGCAAGCTTCCAAAAAATTAAAAGTTGCCTGAAATCTCAGCCTACATTTTTTCACCTAATCTTGATGATTCTTTCAGATAATGATCAGTACACCAAAACCACTTGGCTCACCAAATTTCGTTCTTCTAGGTTAAACCGTTCGTTTGCAGTAACTGTTTCATTTTTAAGTTTTACTCTCTTTTCACTTATAGGGATACATGTATTTGGAACTCTAAATCAAACACGGTTTGTGCTAGCTCTTTGAAACTTGACACAATAAACAGTTTCAAGTTCTATCTCTATGGTTTTCTTGCTGTTCATGTAGCCCTAAGCAGAGACTGGCGAAAATCACTTTCATGGAAACGGGTTGCCAAGCTTCCAAAAAATTACAAGTTGCCTGAAATCTCAGCCAACATTTTTTCACCCAAACTTGATGATTCTTTCAGGTAATGATCAGTACACCAAAACCACTTGGATCACCAAATTTCGTTCTTCTAGGTTAAACCGTTCGTTTGCAGTAACCGTTTTCATTTTTAGGTTTCACTCTGTTTTCTCCTATAGGGATACATGTATTTGGAACTCTAAATCAAACACGGTTTGTGATAGCTCTTTGAAACTTGACACAATAAAGCAGTTTCAAGTTCTATCTGTATGGTTTGTTTGCTGTTGTTGTAGCCCTAAGAAGAGAGTGGCGAAAATCACTTTCATGAAAAGGGGTTGCCAAGCTTCCAAAAAACTACCAGTTGCCTGAAATCTCAGCCAACATTTTTTCACCCAATCTTGATGATTCTTTCAGGTAATGATCAGTACACCAAAACCACTTGGCTCACCAAATTTCGTTCTTCTAGGTTAAACCGTTCTTTTGTAGTAACCGTTTTCATTTTTAGGTTTCACTCTGTTTTCTCCTATAGGGATACATGTATTTGGAACTCTAAATCAAACACGGTTTGTGCTAGCACTTTGAAACTTGACACAATAAAGCAGTTTCAAGTTCTAACTCTATGGTTTGTTTGCTGTTGATGTAGCCCTAAGCAGAGACTGATTAAAATCACTTTCATGGAAAGGGGTTGCCAAACTTCCAAAAAACTATGAGTTGCCTGAAATCTCAGCCAACATTTTTTCACCCAATGTTGATGATTCTTTCAGGTAATGATCAGTACACCAAATCCACTTGGCTCACCAAATTTCGTTCTTCTAGGGTAAACCGTTCGTTTGCAGTAACCGTTTTCATTTTTAGGTTTCACTCTGTTTTCTCCTATAGGGATACATGTATTTGGAACTCTAAATCAAACACGGTTTGTGCTAGCTCTTTGAAACTTGACACAATAAAGTAGTTTCAAGTTCTATCTCTATGGTTTGTTTGCTGTTGATGTAGCCCTAAGTAGAGAGTGGCGAAAATCTCTTTCATGGAAAGGGGTTGCCAAGCTTCCAAAAAACTACGAGTTGCCTGAAATCTCAACCAACACTTTTTCACCCAATCTTGATGAATCTTTCAGGTAATGATCAGTACACCAATACCACTTGGCTCACCAAATTTCGTTCTTCTAGGTTAAAACTTTCGTTTGCAGTAACCGTTTTCATTTTTAGGTTTCACTCTGTTTTCTCCTATAGGGATACATGTATTTGGAACTCTAAATCAAACATGGTTTGTGCTAGCTTTTTGAAACTTGACACAATAAAGCAGTTTCAAGTTCTATCTCTATGGTTTGTTTGCTGTTGATGTAGCCCTAAGAAGAGACTGTCGAAAATCACTTTCATGGAAAGTTGTTGCCAAGCTTCCAAAAAACTACGAGTTTTCTGAAATCTCAGCCAACATTTTTTCACCCAATCTTGATGATTCTTTCAGGTAACGATCCGTACACCAAAACCACTTGGCTCACCAAATTTCGTTCTTCTAGGTTGAACCGTTTTTTTGTAGTAACCGTTTTCATTTTTAGGTTTTACTCTGTTTTCTCCTATAGGGATACATGTGTTTGGAACTCTAAATCAAACACGGTTTGTGCTAGCTCTTTGATACTTGACACAATGAAGCAGTTTCAAGTTCTATCTCTATGGTTTGTTTGCTGTTGATGTAGCCCTAAGCAGAGACTGGCGAAAATCACTTTCATGGAAAGGGGTTGCCAAGCTTTCAAAAAACTACAAGTTGCCTGAAATCTCAGCCAAAAATTTTCACCCAATCTTGATGATTCTTTCAGATAATGATCAGTACACCAAAACCACTTGGCTCACCAAATTTCGTTCTTCTAGGTTAAACCGTTCGTTTGCAGTAACTGTTTTCATTTTTAGGTTTTACTCTCTTTTCTCCTATAGGGATACATGTATTTGGAACTTTAAATCAAACACGGTTTGTGCTAGCTCTTTGAAACTTGACACAATAAAGCAGTTTCAAGTTCTATCTCTATGGTTTGTATGCTGTTGATGTAGCCCTAAGCAGAGAGTGGCGAAAATCACTTTCATGGAAAGGGGTTGCCAAGCTTCCAAAAAACTATAAGTTGCCTGAAATCTCAGCCAACATTTTTTCACCCAATCTTGATGATTCTTTCAGGTAATGATCAGTACACCAAAACCACTTGGCTCACCAAATTTCGTTCTTCTAGGTTAAACCGTTCTTTTGTAGTAACCGTTTTCATTTTTAGGTTTCACTCTGTTTTCTCCTATAGGGATACATGTATTTGGAACTCTAAATCAAACACGGTTTGTGCTCGCTCTTTGAAACTTGACACAATAAAGAAGTTTCAAGTTCTATCTCTATGGTTTGTTTGCTGTTGATGTAGCCCTAAGCAGAGAGTGGGGAAAATCACTTTCATGGAAAGGGGTTGCCAAGCTTCCAAAAAACTACCAGTTGCCTGAAATCTCAGCCAACATTTTTTCCCCCAATCTTGATGATTCTTTCAGATAATGATCAGTACACCAAAACCACCTGGCTCACCAAATTTCGTTCTTCTAGGTTAAACCGTTCGTTTGCAGTAACTGTTTTCATTTTTAGGTTTTACTCTCTTTTCTCCTATAGGGATACATGTATTTGGAACTTTAAATCAAACACGGTTTGTGCTAGCTCTTTGAAACTTGACACAATAAAGCAGTTTCAAGTTCTATCTCTATGGTTTGCTTGCTGTTCATGTAGCCCTAAGCAGAGACTGGTGAAAATCACTTTCATGGAAACGGGTTGCCAAGCTTCCAAAAAATTACAAGTTGCCTGAAATCTCAGCCAACATTTTTTCACCCAAACTTGATGATTCTTTCAGGTAATGATCAGTACACCAAAACCACTTGACTCACCAAATTTCGTTCTTCTAGGTTAAACCGTTCGTTTGCAGTAACCGTTTTCATTTTTAGGTTTCACTCTGTTTTCTCCTATAGGGATACATGTATTTGGAACTCCAAATCAAACACGGTTTGTGCTAGCTCTTTGAAACTTGACACAATAAAGCAGTTTCAAGTTCTATCTCTATGGATTGTTTGCTGTTGTTGTAGCCCTAAGCAGAGAGTGGCGAAAATCACTTTCATGAAAAGGGGTTGCCAAGCTTCCAAAAAACTACCAGTGGCTTGAAATCTCAGCCAACTTTTTTTCACCCAATCTTGATGATTCTTTCAGGTAATGATCAGTACACCAAAACCACTTGGCTCACCAAATTTCGTTCTTCTAGGTTAAACCGTTCTTTTGTAGTAACCGTTTTCATTTTTAGGTTTCACTCTGTTTTCTCCTATAGGGATACATGTATTTGGAACTCTAAATCAAACACGGTTTGTGCTAGCACTTTGAAACTTGACACAATAATGCAGTTTCAAGTTCTATCTCTATGGTTTGTTTGCTGTTGATGTAGCCCTAAGCAGAGACTGGTGAAAATCACTTTCATGGAAAGGGGTTGCGAAGCTTCCAAAAAACTATGAGTTGCCTGAAATCTCAGCCAACATTTTTTTACCCAATCTTGATGATTCTTTCAGGTAATGATCAGTAAACCAAAACCACTTGGCTCACCAAATTTCGTTCTTCTAGGTTAAACCGTTCGTTTGCAGTAACCGTTTTCATTTTTAGGTTTCACTTTGTTTTCTCCTATAGGGATACATGTATTTGGAACTCTAAATCAAACACGGTTTGTGCTAGCTCTTTGAAACTTGACACAATAAAGCAGTTTCAAGTTCTATCTCTATGGTTTGTTTGCTGTTGATATAGCTTTAAGGAGAGAGTGGCGAAAATCACTTTCATGGAAAGGGGTTGCCAAGCTTCCAAAAAACTAGGAGTTGCCTGAAATCTCAGCCAACATTTTTTCACCCAATCTTGATGATTCCTTCAGGTAATGATCAGTACACCAAAACCACTTGGATCACCAAATTTCGTTCTTCTAGGTTAAACCCTTCGTTTGCAGTAACCGTTTTCATTTTTAGGTTTCACTCTGTTTTCTCCTATAGGGATACATGTATTTGGAACTCTAAATCAAACACGGTTTGTGCTAGCTTTTTGAAACTTGATACAATAAAGCAGTTTCAAGTTCTATCTCTATGGTTTGTTTGCTGTTGATGTAGCCCTAAAAAGAGACTGGCGAAAATCACTTTCATGGAAAGTTGTTGCCAAGCTTCCAAAAAACTACGAGTTTCCTGAAATCTCAGCAGACACTTTTTCACCCAATCTTGATGATTCCTTCAGGTAATGATCAGTACACCAATGCCACTTGGCTAACCAAATTTCGTTTTTCTAGGTTAAACCGTTCTCTTGTAGTAACCGATTTCATTTTTAGGTTTCACTCTGTTTTCTCCTATAGGGATACATGTATTTGGAACTCTAAATCAAACACGGTTTGTGCTAGCTCTTTGATACTTGACACAATAAAGCAGTTTCAAGTTCTGTCTCTATGGTTTGTTTGGTGTTGATGTAGCCCTAAACAGAGACTGGCGAATTCACTTTCATGGAAAGGGGTTGCCAAGCTTCCAAAAAACTACAAGTTGCCTGAAATCTCAGCCAACATTTTTTCACCCAATCTTGATGATTCTTTCAGATAATGATCAGTACACAAAAACCACTTGGCTCACCAAATTTCTTTCTTCTAGGTTAAACCGTTCGTTTGCAGTAACCGTTTTCATTTTTAGGTTTCACTCTGTTTTCTCCTATAGGGATACATGTATTTCGAACTCTAAATCAAACACGGTTTGTGCTAGCTCTTTGAAACTTGACACAATAAAGCAGTTTCAAGTTCTATCTCTATGGTTTGCTTGCTGTTCATGTAGCCCTAAGCAGAGACTGGCGAAAATCACTTTCATGGAAACGGTTGCCAAGCTTCCAAAAAATTACAAGTTGCCTGAAATCTCAGCCAACATTTTTTCACCCAAACTTGATGATTCTTTCAGGTAATGATCAGTACACCAAAACCACTTGGATCACCAAATTTCGTTCTTCTAGGTTAAACCATTCGTTTGCAGTAACCGTTTTCATTTTAAGGTTTCACTCTGTTTTCTCCTATAGGGATACATGTATTTGGAACTCTAAATCAAACACGGTTTGTGCTAGCTCTTTGAAACTTGACACAATAAAGCAGTTTCAAGTTCTATCTGTATGGTTTGTTTGCTGTTGTTGTAGCCCTAAGAAGAGAGTGGCGAAAATCACTTTCATGAAAAGGGGTTGCCAAGCTTCCAAAAAACTACCAGTTGCCTGAAATCTCAGCCAACATTTTTTCACCCAATCTTGATGATTCTTTCAGATAATGATCAGTACACCAAAACCACTTGGCTCACCAAATTTCGTTCTTCTAGGTTAAACCGTTCGTTTGCAGTAACTGTTTTCATTTTTAGGTTTTACTCTCTTTTCTCCTATAGGGATACATGTATTTGGACCTTTAAATCAAACACGGTTTGTGCTAGCTCTTTGAAACTTGACACAATAAAGCAGTTTCAAGTTCTATCTCTATGGTTTGTTTGCTGTTGATGTAGCCCTAAGCAGAGAGTGGCGAAAATCACTTTCATGTATAGGGGTTGCCAAGTTTCCAAAAAACTACGAGTTGCCTGAAATCTCAGCAAACATTTTTTCACCCAATCTTGATGATTCTTTTAGGTAATGATCAGTACACCAAAACCACTTGGCTCTCTAAATTTCGTTCTTCTAGGTTAAACCGTTCGTTGGCAGTAACCATTTTCATTTTTAGGTTTCACTCTGTTTTCTCATATAGGGATACATGTATTTGGAACACTAAATCAAACACGGTTTGTGCTAGCTCTTTGAAAATGACAAAATAAAGCAGTTTCAAGTTCTATCTCTATGGTTGTTTGCTGTTGATGTAGCCCTAAGCAGAGACTGGCGAAAATCACTTTCATTGAAAGGGGAGGCTAAGCTTCCAAAAAACTACGAGTTTCCTGAAATCTCAGCCAACATTTTTTCACCCAATCATGATGATTCTTTCAGGTAATGATCAGTACACCAAAACCACTTGGCTCACCAAATTTCGTTCTTCTAGGTTAAACCGTTCGTTGGCAGTAACCGTTTTCATTTTTAGGTTTCACTCTGTTTAATCCTATAGGGATACATGTATTTGGAACTCTAAATCGAACACAGTTTGTGATAGCTCTTTGAAACTTAACACAATAAAGCAGTTTCAATTTCTATCTCTATGGTTTGTTTGCTGTTGATGTAGCCCTAAGAAGAGAGTGGCGAAAATCACTTTCATGGAAAGGGGTTGCCAAGCTTCCAAAAACCTACGAGTTGCCTGAAATCTCAGCCAATATTTTTTCACCCAATCTTGATGATTCTTTCAGGTAATGATCAGTACACCAAAACCACTTGGCTCACCACATTTCGTTCTTCTAGTTTAAACCGTTCCTTTGCAGTAACCGTTTTAATTTTTAGGATTCACTCTGTTTTCTCCTATAGAGATACATGTATTGGGAACTCTAAATCAAACACGGTTTGTGCTACCTCTTTGAAACTTGACACAATAAAGCAGTGTCAAGTTCTATCTCTATGGTTTGTTTGCTGTTGATGTAGCCCTAAGCAGAGAGTGGCGAAAATCACTTTCATGTATAGGGGTTGCCAAGCTTCCAAAAAACTACGAGTTGCCTTAAATCTCAGCAAACATTTTTTCACCCAATCTTGATGATTCTTTCAGGTAATGATCAGTACACCAAAACCACTTGGCTCACTAAATTTCGTTCTTCTAGGTTAAACCGTTCGTTGGCAGTAACCATTTTCATTTTTAGGTTTCACTCTGTTTTCTCCTATAGGGATACATGTATTTGGAACACTAAATCAAACACGGTTTGTGCTAGCTCTTTGAAAATGACAAAATAAAGCAGTTTCAAGTTCTATCTCTATGGTTGTTTGCTGTTGATGTAGCCCTAAGCAGAGACTGGCGAAAATCACATTCATTGAAAGGGGTTGCTAAGCTTCCAAAAAACTAGGAGTTTCCTGAAATCTCAGCCAACATTTTTTCACCCAATCATGATGATTCTTTCAGGTAATGATCAGTACACCAAAACCACTTGGCTCACCAAATTTCGTTCTTCTAGGTTAAACCGTTCGTTGGCAGTAACCGTTTTCATTTTTAGGTTTCACTCTGTTTTCTCCTATAGGGATACATGTATTTGGAACTCTAAATCGAACACAGTTTGTGGTAGCTCTTTGAAACTTGAGACAATAAAGCAGTTTCAATTTCTATCTCTATGGTTTGTTTGCTGTTGATGTAGCCCTAAGAAGAGAGTGGCGAAAATCACTTTCATGGAAAGGGGTTGCCAAGCTTCCAAAAAACTACCAGTTGCCTGAAATCTCAGCCAACATTTTCTCACCCAATCTTGATGATTCTTTCAGGTAATGATCAGTACACCAAAACCACTTGGCTCTCCAAATTTCGTTCTTCTAGGTTAAACCGTTCATTGGCAGTAACCGTTTTCATTTTTAGGTTTCACTCTGTTTTCTCCTATAGGGATACATGTATTTGGAACTCTAAATCAAACACGGTTTGTGCTAGCTCTATGAAACTTGACACAATAAAGCAGTTTAAAGTTATATCTCTATGGTTTGTTTGCTGTTGATGTAGCCCTAAGCAGAGAGTGGCGAAAATCACTTTCATGGAAAGGGGTTGCCAAGCTTCCAAAAACCTACGAGTTGCCTGAAATCTCAGCCAACATTTTTTCACCCAATCTTGATGATTCTTTCAGGTAATGATCAGTACACCAAAACCACTTGGCTCACCAAATTTCGTTCTTCTAGGTTAAACCGTTCTTTTGCAGTAACCGTTTTCATTTTTAGGTTTCACTCTGTTTTCTCCTATAGGGATACATGTATTTGGAACTCTAAATCAAACACGGTTTGTGGTAGCTCTTTGAAACTTGACACAATAAAGCAGTTTCAAGTTCTATCTCTATGGTTTGTTTGCTGTTGATGTAGACCTAAGCAGAGACTGGCGAAGATCACTTTCATGGAAAGGGGTTGCCAAGCTTCTAAAAAACTACAAGTTGCCTGAAATCTCAGCCAACATTTTTTCACCCAATCTTGATGATTCTTTCAGGTAATGATCAGTACACCAAAACCACTTGGCTCACCAAATTTCGTTCTTCTAGGTTAAACCGTTCATTGGCAGTAACCGTTTTCATTTTTAGGTTTCACTCTGTTTTCTCCTATAGTGATACATGTATTTGGAACTTCATATCGAACACGGTTTGTGGTAGCTCTTTGAAACTTGACACAATATAGCAGTTTCAAGTTCTATCTCTATGGTTTGTTTGCTGTTGATGTAGCCCTAAGGAGAGAGTGGCGAAAATCACTTTCATGGAAAGGGGTTGCCAAGCTTCAAAAAAACTACGAGTTGCCTGAAATGTCAGCCAACATTTTTTCACCCAATCTTGATGATTCTGTCAGGTAATGATCAGTACACCAAAATCACATGGCTCACCAAATTTCGTTCTTCTAGGTTAAACCGTTCGTTTGCAGTAACCGTTTTCATTTTTAGGTTTCACTCTGTTTTCTCCTATAGGCATACATGTATTTGGAACTCTAAATCAAACACGGTTTGTGCTAGCTCTTTGAAACTTGACACAATAAAGCAGTTTCAAGTTCTATCTCTATGCTTTGTTTGCTGTTGATGTAGCCCTAAGCAGAGACTGGCGAAAATCACTTTCATGGAAAGGGGTTGCCAAGCCGCCAAAAAACTGCGAGTTTCCTGAAATCTCAGCCAACATTTTTTCACCCAATCTTGATGATTCCTTCAGGTAATGATCAGTACACCAAAACCACTTGGCTCACCAAATTTCGTTCTTCTAGGTTAAACCGTTCGTTGGCAGTAACCGTTTTCATTTTTAGGTTTCACTCTGTTTTCTCCTATAGGGATACATGTATTTGCAACTCTAAATCAAACACGGTTTGTGCTAGCTCTTTGAAACTTGACACAATAAAGCAGTTTCAAGTTCTATCTCTATGCTTTGTTTGCTGTTGATGTAGCCCTAAGCAGAGACTGGCGAAAATCACTTTCATGGAAAGGGGTTGCCAAGCTTCCAAAAAACTACGAGTTGCCTGAAATCTCAGCCAACAATTTTTCACCCAATCTTGGTGATTCTTTCAGGTAATGATCAGTACACCAAAACCACTTGGCTCACCAAATTTCGTTCTTCTAGGTTAAACCGTTCTTTTGCAGTAACCGTTTTCATTTTTAGGTTTCACTGTGTTTTCTCCTATAGGGATACATGTATTTGGAACTCTAAATCAAAAACGGTTTGTGCTAGCTCTTTGAAACTTGACACAATAAGTCAGTTTCAAGTTCTATCTCTATGGTTGTTTGCTGTTGATGTAGCCCTAAGCAGAGACTGGCGAAAATCACTTTCATTGAAAGGGGTTGCCAAGCTTTCAAAAAACTACGAGTTGCCTGAAATCTCAGCCAACATTTTTTCACCCAATCTTGATGATTCTTTCAGGTAATGATCAGTACACCAAAACCACTTGGCTAACCAAATTTCGTTCTTCTAGTTTAAACCGTTCGTTTTCAGTAACCGTTTTCATTTTTAGGTTTCACTCTGTTTTCTCCTATAGAGATACATGTATTTGGAACTCTAAATCAAACACGATTTGTGCTAGCTCTTTGAAACTTGACACAATAAAGCAGTGTCAAGTTCTATCTCTATGGTTTGTTTGCTGTTGATGTAGCCCTAAGCAGAGAGTGGCGAAAATCACTTTAATGTATAGGGGTTGCCAAGCTTCCAAAAAACTACGAGTTGCCTGAAATCTCAGCAAACATTTTTTCACCCAATCTTGATGATTCTTTCAGGTAAAGATCAGTACACCAAAACCACTTGGCTCACTAAATTTCGTTCTTCTAGGTTAAACCGTTCGTTGGCAGTAACCATTTTCATTTTTAGGTTTCACTCTGTTTTCTCCTATAGGGATACATGTATTTGGAACTCTAAATCAAACACGGTTTGTGCTAGCTCTTTGAAAATGACAAAATAAAGCAGTCTCAAGTTCTATCTTTATGGTTGTTTGCTGTTGATGTAGCCCTAAGCAGAGAGTGGCGAAAATCACTTTCATTGAAAGGGGTTGCCAAGCTTCAAAAAAACTACGAGTTGCCTGAAATCTCAGCCAACATTTTTTCACCCAATCTTGATGATTCTGTCAGGTAATGATCAGTACACCAAAATCACATGGCTCACCAAATTTCGTTCTTCTAGGTTAAACCGTTCGTTTGCAGTAACCGTTTTCATTTTTAGGTTTCACTCTGTTTTCTCCTATAGGGATACATGTATTTGGTACTCTAAATCAAACACGGTTCGTGCTAGCTCTTTGAAACTTGACACAATAAAGCAGTTTCAAGTTCTATCTCTATGGTTTGTTTGCTGTTGATGTACCCCTAAGCAGAGAATGGCGAAAATTACATTCATGGAAAGGGGTTGCCAAGCTTCCAAAAAACTACAAGTTGCCTGAAATCTCAGCAAACATTCTTTCACCCAATCTTGATGATTCCTTCAGGTAATGATCAGAACACCAAAACCACTAGGCTCACCAAGTTTCGTTCTTCTAGGTTAAACCGTTCGTTTGCAGTAACCATTTTCATTTTTAGGTTTCACTCTGTTTTCTTCTATAGGGATACATGTATTTGGAACTCTAAATCAAACACGGTTTGTGCTAGCTCTTTGAAACTTGACACAATAAAGCAGTTTCAAGTTCTATCTCTATGGTTTGTTTGCTGTTGATGTAGCCCTAAGCAGAGACTGACGAAAATCACTTTCATGGAAAGGGGTTGCCAAGCATCCAAAAAACTACGAGTTGCCTGAAATCTCAGCCAACATTTTTTCACCCAATCTTGATGATTCTGTCAGGTAATGATCAGTACACCAAAATCACATGGCTCACCAAATTTCGTTCTTCTATGTTAAACCGTTCGTTTGCAGTAACCGTTTTCATTTTTAGGTTTCACTTTGTTTTCTCCTATAGGGATACATGTATTTGGTACTCTAAATCAAACACGGTTCGTGCTAGCTCTTTGAAACTTGACACAATAAAACAGTTTCAAGTTCTATCTCTATGGTTTGTTTGCTGTTGATGTACCCCTAAGCAGAGAATGGCGAAAATCATTTTAATGGAAAGGGGTTGCCAAGCTTCCAAAAAACTACAAGTTGCCTGAAAAATCAGCAAACATTCTTTCACCCAATCTTGATGATTGTTTCAGGTTATGATCAGTACACCAAAACCAGTAGGCTCACCAAGTTTCGTTCTTCTAGGTTAAACCATTCGTTTGCAGTAACCGTTTTCATTTTTAGGTTTCACTCTGTTTTCTCCTATAGGGATACATGTATTTTGAACTCTAAATCAAACTCAGTTTGTGCTAGCTCTTTGAAACTTGACACAATAAAGCAGTTTCAAGTTCTATCTCTATGCTTTGTTTGCTGTTGATGTAACCCTAAGCAGAGACTGGCGAAAATCACTTTCATGGAAAGGGGTTGCCAAGCTTCCAAAAAACTACGAGTTGCCTGAAATCTCAGCCAACATCTTTTCACCCAATCTTGATGATTCTTTCAGGTAATGATCAGTACACCAAAACCACTTGGCTCACCAATTTTCGTTCTTCTAGGTTAAACCGTTCGTTCGAAGTAACCGCTTTCATTTTTAGGTTTCACTCTGTTTTCTCCTATACGGATAGATGTATTTGGAACTCTAAATCGAACACAGTTTGTGGTAGCTCTTTGAAACTTGACACAATAAAGCAGATTCAAGTTCTATCTCTATGGTTTCTTTGCTGTTGATGTAGCCCTAAGCAGAGACTGGCGAAAATCACTTTCATGGAAAGGGGTTGCCAAGCTTCCAAAAAACTGCGAGTTTCCTGAAATCTCAGCCATCATTTTTTCACCCAATCTTGATGATTCCTTCAGGTAATGATCAGTACACCAAAACCACTTGGCTCACCAAATTTCTTTCTTCTAGGTTAAACCGTTCGTTTGCAGTAACCGTTTTCATTTTTAGGTTTCACTCTGTTTTCTCCTATAGGGATACATGTATTTGGAACTCTAAATCAAACACGGTTTGTGCTAGCTCTTTGAAACTTGACAAAATAAAGCAGTTTCAAGTTCTATCTCTATGGTTTGTTTGCTGTTGATGTAGCCCTAAGCAGAGACTGGCGAAAATCACTTTCATGGAAAGCGGTTGCGTAGCTTCCAAAAAACTACCAGTTGCCTGAAATCTCAGCCAACATTTTTTCACCCAATCTTGATGATTCTTTCAGGTAATGATCAGTACACCAAAACCACTTGGCTCACCACATTTCGTTCTTCTAGTTTAAACCGTTCGTTTGCAGTAACCGTTTTAATTTTTAGGATTCACTCTGTTTTCTCCTATAGAGATACATGAATTTGGAACTCTAAATTAAACACGGTTTGTGCTAGCTCTTTGAAACTTGACAAAATAAACCAGTGTCAAGTTCTATCACTATGGTTTGTTTGCTGTTGATGTAGCCCTAAGCAGAGAGTGGCGAAAATCACTTTCATGTATAGGGGCTGCCAAGCTTCCAAAAAACTACGAGTTGCCTGAAATCTCAGCAAACATTTTTTCACCCAATCTTGATGATTCTTTCAGGTAATGATCAGTACACCAAAACCACTTGGGTCACTAAATTTCGTTCTTCTAGGTTAAACCGTTCGTTGGCAGTAACCATTTTCATTTTTAGGTTTCACTCTGTTTTCTCCCATAGGGATACATGTATTTGGAACTCTAAATCAAACACGGTTTGTGCTAGCTCTTTGAAAATGACAAAATAAAGCAGTTTCTAGTTCTATCTCTATGGTTCGTTTGCTGTTGATGGAGCCCTAAGCAGAGACTGGCGAAAATCACTTTCATGGAAAGGGGTTGCCAAGCTTCCAAAAAACTAAGAGTTGCCTGAAATCTCAGCAAACATTTTTTCACCCAATCTTGATGATTCTTTCAGGTAATGATCAGTACACCAAAACCACATGGCTCACCAAATTTCGTTCTTCTAGGTTAAACCGTTCGTTGGCAGTAACCGTTTTCATTTTTAGGTTTCACTGTGTTTTCTCCTATAGGGATACATGTATTTGGAACTCTAAATCAAATACGGTTTGTGGTAGCTCTTTGAAACTTGACACAATAAAGCAGTTTCAAGTTCTATCTCTATGGTTTGTTTGCTGTTGATGTAGCCCTAAGGAGAGAGTGGCGAAAATCACTTTAATGGAAAGGGGTTGCCAAGCTTCCAAAAAACTACGAGTTGCCTGAAATCTCAGCCAACATTTTTTCACCCAATCTGGATGATTCTTTCAGGTAATGATCAGTACACCAAAAGCACTTGGCTCACCACATTTCGTTCTTCTAGTTTAAACCGTTCGTTTGCAGTAACCGTTTTAATTTTTAGGATTCACTCTGTTTTCTCCTATAGAGATACATGTATTTGGAACTCTAAATCAAACACCGTTTGTGCTAGCTCTTTGAAACTTGACACAATAATGCAGTTTCAAGTTCTATCTCTATGCTTTGTTTGCTGTTGATGTAGCCCTAAGCAGAGACTGGCGAAAATCACTTTCATGGAAAGGGGTTGCCAAGCTTCCAAAAAACTGCGAGTTTCCTGAAATCTCAGCCAACATTTTTTCACCCAATCATGATGATTCTTTCAGGTAATGATCAATACACCAAAACCACTTGGATCACCAAATTTCGTTGTTCTAGGTTAAACCGTTCGTTGGCAGTAACCGTTTTCATTTTTAGGTTTCACTCTGTTTTCTCCTATAGGGATACATGTATTTGGAACTCTAAATCAAACACGGTTTGTGCTAGCTCTTTGAAACTTGACACAATAAAGCAGTTTCAAGTTATATCTCTATGGTTTGTTTGCTGTTGATGTAGCCCTAAGCAAAGACTGGCGAAAATCACTTTCATGGAAAGCGGTTGCCAAGCTTCCAAAAACCTACGAGTTGCCTGAAATCTCAGCCAACATTTTTTCACCCAATCTTGATGATTCTTTCAGGTAATGATCAGTACACCAAAACCACTTGGCTCACCACATTTCGTTCTTCTCGTTTAAACCGTTCGTTTGCAGTAACCGTTTTCATTTTTAGGATTCACTCTGTTTTCTCCTATAGAGATACATGTATTTGGAACTCTAAATCAAACACAGTTTGTGCTAGCTCTTTGAAACTTGACACAATCAAGCAGTTTCAAGTTCTATCTCTATGCTTTGTTTGCTGTTGATGTAGCCCTAAGCAGAGACTGGCGAAAATCACTTTCATGGAAAGGGGTTGCCTAGCTTCCAAAAAACTATGAGTTGCCTGAAATCTCAGCCAACATTTTTTCACCCAATCTTGATGATTCTTTCAGGTAATGATCAGTACACCAAAACCACTTGGCTCACCAAATTTCGTTCTTCTAGGTTAAACCGTTCGTTGGCAGTAACCGTTTTCATTTTTAGGTTTCACTGTGTTTTCTCCTATAGGGATACATGTATTTGGAACTCTAAATCAAACACGGTTTGTGCTAGCTCTTTGAAACTTGACACAATCAAGCAGTTTCAAGTTCTATGTCTATGGTTTGTTTGCTGTTGATGTAGCCCTAAGGAGAGAGTGGCGAAAATCACTTTCATGGAAAGGGGTTGCCAAGCTTCAAAAAAACTACGAGTTGCCTGAAATCTCAGCCAACATTTTTTCACCCAATCTTGATGATACTTTCAGGTAATAATCAGTACACCAAAACCACTTGGCTCACCAAATTTCGTTCTTCTAGATTAAACCGTTCGTTGGCAGTAACCGTTTTCATTTTTAGGTTTCACTCTGTTTTCTCCTATAGGGATACATGTATTTGGAACTTCAAATCGAACACGGTTTGTGGTAGCTCTATGAAACTTGACACAATAAAGCAGTTTCAAGTTCTATCTTTATGGTTTGTTTGCTGTTGATGTAGCCCTAAGCAGAGAGTGGCGAAAATCACTTTCATGGAAAGGGGTTGCCAACCTTCTAAAAAACTACGAGTTGCCTGAAATCTCAGCCAACATTTTTTCACCCAATCTTGATGATTCTTTCAGGTAATGATCAGTACACCAAAACCATTTGGCTCACCAAATTTCGTTCTTCTAGGTTAAACCGTTCGTTGGCAGTAACCGTTTTCATTTTTAGGTTTCACTCTGTTTTCTCCTATAGGGATACATGTATTTGGAACTCTAAATCAAACACGGTTTGTGCTAGCTCTTTGAAACTTGACACAATAAAGCAGTTTCAAGTTCTATCTGTATGGTTTGTTTGCTGTTGTTGTAGCCCTAAGAAGAGAGTGGCGAAAATCACTTTCATGAAAAGGGGTTGCCAAGCTTCCAAAAAACTACCAGTTGCCTGAAATCTCAGCCAACATTTTTTCACCCAATCTTGATGATTCTTTCAGATAATGATCAGTACACCAAAACCACTTGGCTCACCAAATTTCGTTCTTCTAGGTTAAACCGTTCGTTTGCAGTAACTGTTTTCATTTTTAGGTTTTACTCTCTTTTCTCCTATAGGGATACATGTATTTGGACCTTTAAATCAAACACGGTTTGTGCTAGCTCTTTGAAACTTGACACAATAAAGCAGTTTCAAGTTCTATCTCTATGGTTTGTTTGCTGTTGATGTAGCCCTAAGCAGAGAGTGGCGAAAATCACTTTCATGTATAGGGGTTGCCAAGTTTCCAAAAAACTACGAGTTGCCTGAAATCTCAGCAAACATTTTTTCACCCAATCTTGATGATTCTTTTAGGTAATGATCAGTACACCAAAACCACTTGGCTCTCTAAATTTCGTTCTTCTAGGTTAAACCGTTCGTTGGCAGTAACCATTTTCATTTTTAGGTTTCACTCTGTTTTCTCATATAGGGATACATGTATTTGGAACACTAAATCAAACACGGTTTGTGCTAGCTCTTTGAAAATGACAAAATAAAGCAGTTTCAAGTTCTATCTCTATGGTTGTTTGCTGTTGATGTAGCCCTAAGCAGAGACTGGCGAAAATCACTTTCATTGAAAGGGGAGGCTAAGCTTCCAAAAAACTACGAGTTTCCTGAAATCTCAGCCAACATTTTTTCACCCAATCATGATGATTCTTTCAGGTAATGATCAGTACACCAAAACCACTTGGCTCACCAAATTTCGTTCTTCTAGGTTAAACCGTTCGTTGGCAGTAACCGTTTTCATTTTTAGGTTTCACTCTGTTTAATCCTATAGGGATACATGTATTTGGAACTCTAAATCGAACACAGTTTGTGATAGCTCTTTGAAACTTAACACAATAAAGCAGTTTCAATTTCTATCTCTATGGTTTGTTTGCTGTTGATGTAGCCCTAAGCAGAGACTGGCGAAAATCACTTTCATGGAAAGGGGTTGCCAAGCTTCCAAAAACCTACGAGTTGCCTGAAATCTCAGCCAATATTTTTTCACCCAATCTTGATGATTCTTTCAGGTAATGATCAGTACACCAAAACCACTTGGCTCACCACATTTCGTTCTTCTAGTTTAAACCGTTCCTTTGCAGTAACCGTTTTAATTTTTAGGATTCACTCTGTTTTCTCCTATAGAGATACATGTATTGGGAACTCTAAATCAAACACGGTTTGTGCTACCTCTTTGAAACTTGACACAACAAAGCAGTGTCAAGTTCTATCTCTATGGTTTGTTTGCTGTTGATGTAGCCCTAAGCAGAGAGTGGCGAAAATCACTTTCATGTATAGGGGTTGCCAAGCTTCCAAAAAACTACGAGTTGCCTTAAATCTCAGCAAACATTTTTTCACCCAATCTTGATGATTCTTTCAGGTAATGATCAGTACACCAAAACCACTTGGCTCACTAAATTTCGTTCTTCTAGGTTAAACCGTTCGTTGGCAGTAACCATTTTCATTTTTAGGTTTCACTCTGTTTTCTCCTATAGGGATACATGTATTTGGAACACTAAATCAAACACGGTTTGTGCTAGCTCTTTGAAACATGACAAAATAAAGCAGTTTCAAGTTCTATCTCTATGCGTTGTTTGCTGTTGATGTAGCCCTAAGCAGAGACTGGCGAAAATCACATTCATTGAAAGGGGTTGCTAAGCTTCCAAAAAACTAGGAGTTTCCTGAAATCTCAGCCAACATTTTTTCACCCAATCATGATGATTCTTTCAGGTAATGATCAGTACACCAAAACCACTTGGCTCACCAAATTTCGTTCTTCTAGGTTAAACCGTTCGTTGGCAGTAACCGTTTTCATTTTTAGGTTTCACTCTGTTTTCTCCTATAGGGATACATGTATTTGGAACTCTAAATCGAACACAGTTTGTGGTAGCTCTTTGAAACTTGAGACAATAAAGCAGTTTCAATTTCTATCTCTATGGTTTGTTTGCTGTTGATGTAGCCCTAAGAAGAGAGTGGCGAAAATCACTTTCATGGAAAGGGGTTGCCAAGCTTCCAAAAAACTACCAGTTGCCTGAAATCTCAGCCAACATTTTCTCACCCAATCTTGATGATTCTTTCAGGTAATGATCAGTACACCAAAACCACTTGGCTCTCCAAATTTCGTTCTTCTAGGTTAAACCGTTCATTGGCAGTAACCGTTTTCATTTTTAGGTTTCACTCTGTTTTCTCCTATAGGGATACATGTATTTGGAACTCTAAATCAAACACGGTTTGTGCTAGCTCTATGAAACTTGACACAATAAAGCAGTTTAAAGTTATATCTCTATGGTTTGTTTGCTGTTGATGTAGCCCTAAGCAGAGAGTGGCGAAAATCACTTTCATGGAAAGGGGTTGCCAAGCTTCCAAAAACCTACGAGTTGCCTGAAATCTCAGCCAACATTTTTTCACCCAATCTTGATGATTCTTTCAGGTAATGATCAGTACACCAAAACCACTTGGCTCACCAAATTTCGTTCTTCTAGGTTAAACCGTTCTTTTGCAGTAACCGTTTTCATTTTTAGGTTTCACTCTGTTTTCTCCTATAGGGATACATGTATTTGGAACTCTAAATCAAACACGGTTTGTGGTAGCTCTTTGAAACTTGACACAATAAAGCAGTTTCAAGTTCTATCTCTATGGTTTGTTTGCTGTTGATGTAGACCTAAGCAGAGACTGGCGAAGATCACTTTCATGGAAAGGGGTTGCCAAGCTTCTAAAAAACTACAAGTTGCCTGAAATCTCAGCCAACATTTTTTCACCCAATCTTGATGATTCTTTCAGGTAATGATCAGTACACCAAAACCACTTGGCTCACCAAATTTCGTTCTTCTAGGTTAAACCGTTCATTGGCAGTAACCGTTTTCATTTTTAGGTTTCACTCTGTTTTCTCCTATAGTGATACATGTATTTGGAACTTCATATCGAACACGGTTTGTGGTAGCTCTTTGAAACTTGACACAATATAGCAGTTTCAAGTTCTATCTCTATGGTTTGTTTGCTGTTGATGTAGCCCTAAGGAGAGAGTGGCGAAAATCACTTTCATGGAAAGGGGTTGCCAAGCTTCAAAAAAACTACGAGTTGCCTGAAATGTCAGCCAACATTTTTTCACCCAATCTTGATGATTCTGTCAGGTAATGATCAGTACACCAAAATCACATGGCTCACCAAATTTCGTTCTTCTAGGTTAAACCGTTCGTTTGCAGTAACCGTTTTCATTTTTAGGTTTCACTCTGTTTTCTCCTATAGGCATACATGTATTTGGAACTCTAAATCAAACACGGTTTGTGCTAGCTCTTTGAAACTTGACACAATAAAGCAGTTTCAAGTTCTATCTCTATGCTTTGTTTGCTGTTGATGTAGCCCTAAGCAGAGACTGGCGAAAATCACTTTCATGGAAAGGGGTTGCCAAGCCGCCAAAAAACTGCGAGTTTCCTGAAATCTCAGCCAACATTTTTTCACCCAATCTTGATGATTCCTTCAGGTAATGATCAGTACACCAAAACCACTTGGCTCACCAAATTTCGTTCTTCTAGGTTAAACCGTTCGTTGGCAGTAACCGTTTTCATTTTTAGGTTTCACTCTGTTTTCTCCTATAGGGATACATGTATTTGCAACTCTAAATCAAACACGGTTTGTGCTAGCTCTTTGAAACTTGACACAATAAAGCAGTTTCAAGTTCTATCTCTATGCTTTGTTTGCTGTTGATGTAGCCCTAAGCAGAGACTGGCGAAAATCACTTTCATGGAAAGGGGTTGCCAAGCTTCCAAAAAACTACGAGTTGCCTGAAATCTCAGCCAACAATTTTTCACCCAATCTTGGTGATTCTTTCAGGTAATGATCAGTACACCAAAACCACTTGGCTCACCAAATTTCGTTCTTCTAGGTTAAACCGTTCTTTTGCAGTAACCGTTTTCATTTTTAGGTTTCACTGTGTTTTCTCCTATAGGGATACATGTATTTGGAACTCTAAATCAAAAACGGTTTGTGCTAGCTCTTTGAAACTTGACACAATAAGTCAGTTTCAAGTTCTATCTCTATGGTTGTTTGCTGTTGATGTAGCCCTAAGCAGAGACTGGCGAAAATCACTTTCATTGAAAGGGGTTGCCAAGCTTTCAAAAAACTACGAGTTGCCTGAAATCTCAGCCAACATTTTTTCACCCAATCTTGATGATTCTTTCAGGTAATGATCAGTACACCAAAACCACTTGGCTAACCAAATTTCGTTCTTCTAGTTTAAACCGTTCGTTTTCAGTAACCGTTTTCATTTTTAGGTTTCACTCTGTTTTCTCCTATAGAGATACATGTATTTGGAACTCTAAATCAAACACGATTTGTGCTAGCTCTTTGAAACTTGACACAATAAAGCAGTGTCAAGTTCTATCTCTATGGTTTGTTTGCTGTTGATGTAGCCCTAAGCAGAGAGTGGCGAAAATCACTTTAATGTATAGGGGTTGCCAAGCTTCCAAAAAACTACGAGTTGCCTGAAATCTCAGCAAACATTTTTTCACCCAATCTTGATGATTCTTTCAGGTAAAGATCAGTACACCAAAACCACTTGGCTCACTAAATTTCGTTCTTCTAGGTTAAACCGTTCGTTGGCAGTAACCATTTTCATTTTTAGGTTTCACTCTGTTTTCTCCTATAGGGATACATGTATTTGGAACTCTAAATCAAACACGGTTTGTGCTAGCTCTTTGAAAATGACAAAATAAAGCAGTCTCAAGTTCTATCTTTATGGTTGTTTGCTGTTGATGTAGCCCTAAGCAGAGAGTGGCGAAAATCACTTTCATTGAAAGGGGTTGCCAAGCTTCAAAAAAACTACGAGTTGCCTGAAATCTCAGCCAACATTTTTTCACCCAATCTTGATGATTCTGTCAGGTAATGATCAGTACACCAAAATCACATGGCTCACCAAATTTCGTTCTTCTAGGTTAAACCGTTCGTTTGCAGTAACCGTTTTCATTTTTAGGTTTCACTCTGTTTTCTCCTATAGGGATACATGTATTTGGTACTCTAAATCAAACACGGTTCGTGCTAGCTCTTTGAAACTTGACACAATAAAGCAGTTTCAAGTTCTATCTCTATGGTTTGTTTGCTGTTGATGTACCCCTAAGCAGAGAATGGCGAAAATTACATTCATGGAAAGGGGTTGCCAAGCTTCCAAAAAACTACAAGTTGCCTGAAATCTCAGCAAACATTCTTTCACCCAATCTTGATGATTCCTTCAGGTAATGATCAGAACACCAAAACCACTAGGCTCACCAAGTTTCGTTCTTCTAGGTTAAACCGTTCGTTTGCAGTAACCATTTTCATTTTTAGGTTTCACTCTGTTTTCTTCTATAGGGATACATGTATTTGGAACTCTAAATCAAACACGGTTTGTGCTAGCTCTTTGAAACTTGACACAATAAAGCAGTTTCAAGTTCTATCTCTATGGTTTGTTTGCTGTTGATGTAGCCCTAAGCAGAGACTGACGAAAATCACTTTCATGGAAAGGGGTTGCCAAGCATCCAAAAAACTACGAGTTGCCTGAAATCTCAGCCAACATTTTTTCACCCAATCTTGATGATTCTGTCAGGTAATGATCAGTACACCAAAATCACATGGCTCACCAAATTTCGTTCTTCTATGTTAAACCGTTCGTTTGCAGTAACCGTTTTCATTTTTAGGTTTCACTTTGTTTTCTCCTATAGGGATACATGTATTTGGTACTCTAAATCAAACACGGTTCGTGCTAGCTCTTTGAAACTTGACACAATAAAACAGTTTCAAGTTCTATCTCTATGGTTTGTTTGCTGTTGATGTACCCCTAAGCAGAGAATGGCGAAAATCATTTTAATGGAAAGGGGTTGCCAAGCTTCCAAAAAACTACAAGTTGCCTGAAAAATCAGCAAACATTCTTTCACCCAATCTTGATGATTGTTTCAGGTTATGATCAGTACACCAAAACCAGTAGGCTCACCAAGTTTCGTTCTTCTAGGTTAAACCATTCGTTTGCAGTAACCGTTTTCATTTTTAGGTTTCACTCTGTTTTCTCCTATAGGGATACATGTATTTTGAACTCTAAATCAAACTCAGTTTGTGCTAGCTCTTTGAAACTTGACACAATAAAGCAGTTTCAAGTTCTATCTCTATGCTTTGTTTGCTGTTGATGTAACCCTAAGCAGAGACTGGCGAAAATCACTTTCATGGAAAGGGGTTGCCAAGCTTCCAAAAAACTACGAGTTGCCTGAAATCTCAGCCAACATCTTTTCACCCAATCTTGATGATTCTTTCAGGTAATGATCAGTACACCAAAACCACTTGGCTCACCAATTTTCGTTCTTCTAGGTTAAACCGTTCGTTCGAAGTAACCGCTTTCATTTTTAGGTTTCACTCTGTTTTCTCCTATACGGATAGATGTATTTGGAACTCTAAATCGAACACAGTTTGTGGTAGCTCTTTGAAACTTGACACAATAAAGCAGATTCAAGTTCTATCTCTATGGTTTCTTTGCTGTTGATGTAGCCCTAAGCAGAGACTGGCGAAAATCACTTTCATGGAAAGGGGTTGCCAAGCTTCCAAAAAACTGCGAGTTTCCTGAAATCTCAGCCATCATTTTTTCACCCAATCTTGATGATTCCTTCAGGTAATGATCAGTACACCAAAACCACTTGGCTCACCAAATTTCTTTCTTCTAGGTTAAACCGTTCGTTTGCAGTAACCGTTTTCATTTTTAGGTTTCACTCTGTTTTCTCCTATAGGGATACATGTATTTGGAACTCTAAATCAAACACGGTTTGTGCTAGCTCTTTGAAACTTGACAAAATAAAGCAGTTTCAAGTTCTATCTCTATGGTTTGTTTGCTGTTGATGTAGCCCTAAGCAGAGACTGGCGAAAATCACTTTCATGGAAAGCGGTTGCGTAGCTTCCAAAAAACTACCAGTTGCCTGAAATCTCAGCCAACATTTTTTCACCCAATCTTGATGATTCTTTCAGGTAATGATCAGTACACCAAAACCACTTGGCTCACCACATTTCGTTCTTCTAGTTTAAACCGTTCGTTTGCAGTAACCGTTTTAATTTTTAGGATTCACTCTGTTTTCTCCTATAGAGATACATGAATTTGGAACTCTAAATTAAACACGGTTTGTGCTAGCTCTTTGAAACTTGACAAAATAAACCAGTGTCAAGTTCTATCACTATGGTTTGTTTGCTGTTGATGTAGCCCTAAGCAGAGAGTGGCGAAAATCACTTTCATGTATAGGGGCTGCCAAGCTTCCAAAAAACTACGAGTTGCCTGAAATCTCAGCAAACATTTTTTCACCCAATCTTGATGATTCTTTCAGGTAATGATCAGTACACCAAAACCACTTGGGTCACTAAATTTCGTTCTTCTAGGTTAAACCGTTCGTTGGCAGTAACCATTTTCATTTTTAGGTTTCACTCTGTTTTCTCCCATAGGGATACATGTATTTGGAACTCTAAATCAAACACGGTTTGTGCTAGCTCTTTGAAAATGACAAAATAAAGCAGTTTCTAGTTCTATCTCTATGGTTCGTTTGCTGTTGATGGAGCCCTAAGCAGAGACTGGCGAAAATCACTTTCATGGAAAGGGGTTGCCAAGCTTCCAAAAAACTAAGAGTTGCCTGAAATCTCAGCAAACATTTTTTCACCCAATCTTGATGATTCTTTCAGGTAATGATCAGTACACCAAAACCACATGGCTCACCAAATTTCGTTCTTCTAGGTTAAACCGTTCGTTGGCAGTAACCGTTTTCATTTTTAGGTTTCACTGTGTTTTCTCCTATAGGGATACATGTATTTGGAACTCTAAATCAAATACGGTTTGTGGTAGCTCTTTGAAACTTGACACAATAAAGCAGTTTCAAGTTCTATCTCTATGGTTTGTTTGCTGTTGATGTAGCCCTAAGGAGAGAGTGGCGAAAATCACTTTAATGGAAAGGGGTTGCCAAGCTTCCAAAAAACTACGAGTTGCCTGAAATCTCAGCCAACATTTTTTCACCCAATCTGGATGATTCTTTCAGGTAATGATCAGTACACCAAAAGCACTTGGCTCACCACATTTCGTTCTTCTAGTTTAAACCGTTCGTTTGCAGTAACCGTTTTAATTTTTAGGATTCACTCTGTTTTCTCCTATAGAGATACATGTATTTGGAACTCTAAATCAAACACCGTTTGTGCTAGCTCTTTGAAACTTGACACAATAATGCAGTTTCAAGTTCTATCTCTATGCTTTGTTTGCTGTTGATGTAGCCCTAAGCAGAGACTGGCGAAAATCACTTTCATGGAAAGGGGTTGCCAAGCTTCCAAAAAACTGCGAGTTTCCTGAAATCTCAGCCAACATTTTTTCACCCAATCATGATGATTCTTTCAGGTAATGATCAATACACCAAAACCACTTGGATCACCAAATTTCGTTGTTCTAGGTTAAACCGTTCGTTGGCAGTAACCGTTTTCATTTTTAGGTTTCACTCTGTTTTCTCCTATAGGGATACATGTATTTGGAACTCTAAATCAAACACGGTTTGTGCTAGCTCTTTGAAACTTGACACAATAAAGCAGTTTCAAGTTATATCTCTATGGTTTGTTTGCTGTTGATGTAGCCCTAAGCAAAGACTGGCGAAAATCACTTTCATGGAAAGCGGTTGCCAAGCTTCCAAAAACCTACGAGTTGCCTGAAATCTCAGCCAACATTTTTTCACCCAATCTTGATGATTCTTTCAGGTAATGATCAGTACACCAAAACCACTTGGCTCACCACATTTCGTTCTTCTCGTTTAAACCGTTCGTTTGCAGTAACCGTTTTCATTTTTAGGATTCACTCTGTTTTCTCCTATAGAGATACATGTATTTGGAACTCTAAATCAAACACAGTTTGTGCTAGCTCTTTGAAACTTGACACAATCAAGCAGTTTCAAGTTCTATCTCTATGCTTTGTTTGCTGTTGATGTAGCCCTAAGCAGAGACTGGCGAAAATCACTTTCATGGAAAGGGGTTGCCTAGCTTCCAAAAAACTATGAGTTGCCTGAAATCTCAGCCAACATTTTTTCACCCAATCTTGATGATTCTTTCAGGTAATGATCAGTACACCAAAACCACTTGGCTCACCAAATTTCGTTCTTCTAGGTTAAACCGTTCGTTGGCAGTAACCGTTTTCATTTTTAGGTTTCACTGTGTTTTCTCCTATAGGGATACATGTATTTGGAACTCTAAATCAAACACGGTTTGTGGTAGCTCTTTGAAACTTGACACAATCAAGCAGTTTCAAGTTCTATGTCTATGGTTTGTTTGCTGTTGATGTAGCCCTAAGGAGAGAGTGGCGAAAATCACTTTCATGGAAAGGGGTTGCCAAGCTTCAAAAAAACTACGAGTTGCCTGAAATCTCAGCCAACATTTTTTCACCCAATCTTGATGATACTTTCAGGTAATAATCAGTACACCAAAACCACTTGGCTCACCAAATTTCGTTCTTCTAGATTAAACCGTTCGTTGGCAGTAACCGTTTTCATTTTTAGGTTTCACTCTGTTTTCTCCTATAGGGATACATGTATTTGGAACTTCAAATCGAACACGGTTTGTGGTAGCTCTATGAAACTTGACACAATAAAGCAGTTTCAAGTTCTATCTTTATGGTTTGTTTGCTGTTGATGTAGCCCTAAGCAGAGAGTGGCGAAAATCACTTTCATGGAAAGGGGTTGCCAACCTTCTAAAAAACTACGAGTTGCCTGAAATCTCAGCCAACATTTTTTCACCCAATCTTGATGATTCTTTCAGGTAATGATCAGTACACCAAAACCATTTGGCTCACCAAATTTCGTTCTTCTAGGTTAAACCGTTCGTTGGCAGTAACCGTTTTCATTTTTAGGTTTCACTCTGTTTTCTCCTATAGGGATACATGTATTTGGAACTCTAAATCAAACACGGTTTGTCCTAGATCTTTGAAACTTGACACAATAAAGCAGTTTCAAGTTCTATCTCTATGGTTTCTTTACTGTTGTTGTAGCCCTAAGCAGAGAGTGGCGAAAATCACTTTCATGGAAAGGGTTTGCCAAGCTTCCAAAAAACTACGAGTTGCATGAAATCTCAGCAAACATTTTTTCACCCAATCTTGATGATTCTTTCAGGTAATGATCAGTACACCAAAACCACTTGGCTCACCAAATTTCGTTCTTCTAGGTTAAACCGTTCGTTTGCAGTAACCGTTTTCATTTTTAGGTTTCACTCTGTTTTCTCCTGTAGGGATACATGTATTTTGAACTCTAAATCAAACACGGTTTGTGCTAGCTCTTTGAAACTTGACACAATAAAGCAGTTTCAAGGTCTATCTCTATGCTTTGTTTGCTGTTGTTGTAGCCCTAAGCAGAGAGTGGCGAAAATCACTTTCATGTATAGGGGATGCCAACCTTCCAAAAAAGTACGAGTTGCCTGAAATCTCAGCAAACATTTTTTCACCCAATCTTGATGATTCTTTCAGGTAATGATCAGTACACCAAAACCACTTGGCTCACTAAATTTCGTTCTTCTAGGTTAAACCGTTCGTTGGCAGTAACCGTTTTCATTTTTAGGTTTCACTCTATTTTCTTCTATAGGGCTACATGTATTTGGAACTCTAAATCAAACACGGTTTGTGCCAGCTCTTTGAAAATGACAAAATAAAGCAGTTTCCAGTTCTATCTCTATGGTTCGTTTGCTGTTGATGGAGCCCTAGGCAGAGACTGGCGAAAATCACTTTCATGGAAAGGGGTTGCCTATCTTCTCATAAACTACGAGTTGCCTGAAATCTCAGCCAACATTTTTTCACACAATCTTGATGATTCTTTCAGGTAATGATCAGTACACCAAAAACACTTGGCTCACCAAATTTCGTTCTTCTAGGTTAAACCGTTCTTTTGCATAACCGTTTTCATTTTTAGGTTTCACTCTGTTTTCTCCTATAGGCATACATGTATTTGGAACTCTAAATCAAACACGGTTTGTGCTAGCTGTTTGAAACTTGACACAATAAAGCAGTTTCAAGTTCTATCTCTATGCTTTGTTTGCTGTTGATGTAGCCCTAAGCAGAGACTGGCGAAAATCACTTTCATGGAAAGGGGTTGCCAAGCTTCAAAAAAACTACGAGTTGCCTGAAATCTCAGCCAACATTTTTTCACCCAATCTTGATGATTCTTTCAGGTAATGATCAGTACACCAAAACCACTTGGCTCACCAAATTTCGTTCTTCTAGTTTAAACCGTTCGTTTTCAGTAACCGTTTTCATTTTTAGGTTTCACTCTGTTTTCTCCTATAGAGATACATGTATTTGGAACTCTAAATCAAACACGATTTGTGCTAGATCTTTGAAACTTGACACAATAAAGCAGTGTCAAGTTCTATCTCTATGGTTTGTTTGCTGTTGATGTAGCCCTAAGCAGAGAGTGGCGAAAATCACTTTAATGTATAGGGGTTGCCAAGCTTCCAAAAAACTACGAGTTGCCTGAAATCTCAGCAAACATTTTTTCACCCAATCTTGATGATTCTTTCAGGTAATGATCAGTACACCAAAACCATTTGGCTCACCAAATTTCGTTCTTCTAGGTTAAACCGTTCGTTGGCAGTAACCGTTTTCATTTTTAGGTTTCACTCTGTTTTCTCCTATAGGGATACATGTATTTGGAACTCTAAATCAAACACGGTTTGTTCTAGATCTTTGAAACTTGACACAATAAAGCAGTTTCAAGTTCTATCTCTATGCTTTGTTTGCTGTTGATGTAGCCCTAAGCAGAGACTGGCGAAAATCACTTTCATGGAAAGGGGTTGCCAAGCTTCAAAAAAACTACGAGTTGCCTGAAATCTCAGCAAACATTTTTTCACCCAATCTTGATGATTCTTTCAGGTAATGATCAGTACACCAAAACCACTTGGCTCACTAAATTTCGTTCTTCTAGGTTAAACCGTTCGTTGGCAGTAACCGTTTTCATTTTTAGGTTTCACTCTGTTTTCTCCTATAGGGCTACATGTATTTGGAACTCTAAATCAAACACGGTTTGTGCTAGCTCATTGAAAATGACAAAATAAAGCAGCTTCAAGTTCTATCTCTATGGTTCGTTTGCTGTTGATGGAGCCCTAAGCAGAGACTGGCGAAAATC